>NC_069115.1:46746289-47046289 GCF_025612915.1 Magallana angulata
AAGGGGAAAATTCAGCTTTGGCATAAACTAGTCTGGTTCCTGCACAGGATTATGGGTAGCCCATGGTACCAGATAAATATGTTTTATCTCTAAACAAAGCTGTGTAACGGAAAATATGTAAAATTAGTGGTTAAAGGCACTTTACCCTGCTACAATAATATTCATCATAACAATTTTGCAATAAGAGGTATCCCCTGTAGATGTCTTAATATAAAAGCATAGGGGGAAAAGTCGGTGGAATATCTGATAATCTTAAAACTTTCACGTTTCCGGTAGAAACACATGCATTTGGCCCACGTATTGCAGTCATTTTTGAAATGACAGGAACTTGTTTATCTCATTACCGGCCAACAGAAGACAGTCGGTTATATGATATGAACGTGAATTTAAGCTGTGCGTTTTTGATGAGCTATTGGGATAGTCTAGTTTAACCAAATGTTTTTTTTCTACGTAACGAAGCTTTGTTTAGAGATACATTGTAGCCTCTGGTTGAACGAGACTGTTAAAGAAAATGTTGCTTTGAAAAGTAACAAAAAGGTAAAATGTTTTAAAGCAGTATATGGTGTTGTGTTTTTATGCATTTCTATCATTTTCAAAAAATATACAAAAACATTCAACGTAAAAGAAAAGTCAGTTTTGAGATGCGTATCGATTCATGTTAGTTTTTACCTGAGGTGTCCTTCTTAAACAAAAGTGCTACATTTGTTGTGTTCAAAAAAATTTTATTTTTGTTTCGCTGTTCTTTTGACACTTTGCCTCAATTGTTTTCTTGTCTACATATGGTCGAAGTCTGAAGTGCTCATTTTAACGTATTTTTATCTTATGTTTAGGACACTATTCTTCAAATGATGTGTGACATTAAGATTCAACGTAAATGAAGGTCAATAATTCGTTTTAGATTTCACTTGTCTTTATAGTACATTATATCTATTTGTGTCAAGCTTAACATTTTTAAGTCAAAGGGTTTCGAAGTTACGGTCTGGACAAAATTTGGGGTTTTTTTAAAATTCTACCTTAAGGTGAGAAAATGGTCAAGGACAACATTTTAATAACAGTAAATATCAGTGTATTTTATTTGTTATTTGTTTCCAGTTTGGAGTCCTTCTGTCAAAGCATGTTAAAAAACATGACCTATATTTTTTGGGCTTGAAATACACAATTTAAGGTCAATGTCAACAATGCTTGCCCAATTTAGCAACGTTTAAATCATCTATTTATGGTAGAAAATTAAAGGCTGTATGTTACACATAGATGTAGGTTTCTTATGTTATGGCCTAGACATTAGATGATTGACCTTCAGAAACAAAATAGGTTAAGCGTAGACAAGGGGAAAACCGTACTAGCGCACTACTTTTGGTGACGTAATATTACTCGACCATGTTTAGTTCCTTACTTTGCGCTGCAACCGCAAGAAGTACATGAACTCTGGATGGAGGAACAATTTATTGAAAAATTAGACGGACTCAGCCAGCAGTTATCAGAGTTATTTAATAATTCCCCAAATTTCACATGATATTGTAGATGTCTGTTTTATCAAAGAATATTGATAATGTTTAAGATTGCCTGTGTCTGGCACTATTATAAAGTAGGTAAAGAATAGTATTTAAATCCCTTTAACTGTCAAAATTTATGAAAACGTGAAAGAACTTTCTTGTAATGGCTACAAATCTCATGTAAATTTCATTCCAACCTGTGTTCCGAATTTATTGTGTGTCCATAAAATGGGGAAAGTTAAGACTTATTCCTGACCTAAGGTACGTAAATACTTCTTGTGAGACCCCTAAGTTTAGATATGAAGATATTAGTATTTTACCACAGATATTTCAAATTTGTGAATTTAAGATGTTATTATAATGCACCTATTCATGAGGATTACAGGAAATATCTAATAGGTTTTTGTTTGAAAAATTAATATTTTGTATGAAATGTACTATCTTTTTGTTTAAAGTGCAGTCCTGTCTATTTTGTTAAACAATATGTTATATGATACTTAAGGGGTCGTGACATTCGTCTTTTGGCATGTATTGATGATAATTATATTTGTGCACATGATGCATCCGTGTTCGAAAATGTAAAGCATGAGTTAGACACTCAATCGTTACCGTCACTAAATTTTCAAATTATTCATGAGAAGGCTTGTCTTGAACCTTGACATATCCAAGAGTACTTATAGGAAATGTGATTGACACTTCCTGTGAATCAGTGATCCAAAAGGTCCCCAAGACATAAATAGAAAAAAATAAGGTCCAATATTCGCTATGCTTTGTAAAAAGACAATATACAAGCAAGGACGCTTGCTTGCATAATTGGACAGTGCATGGAGAAAACAAAAGTAGTGTTACCAGGAAAATCAAAACTACGATCGGTCTATAGACTTCTTAATACAATAGACGTGGGATTCATTATTACTGTTGTTAGTTGCGGCAAACTCTGATTTTCATTGGACCAAGCCACGAATTTAATGAGATAACAAATGCATATGGAAGTTATAAACAATCACCTATCTGTACTTGCTTTCATAAAGCAGGAAAACCAATACAGCATCAGATCGCCTAAGTCGACTGACCGACAACTACCAGTGGCAATTCCACCTGGAATTAATCAACTTCTTGGAAGCAATGTTGTGTCCTCACACCATAGATATATTTGCATCTGTCACAACAGCTCACACAACATACTTCAATACTCGGTATTATCATCCAAGCCCAACAGGTGTAAACGCTCTGGCCCAGCAAGATTGTACATTTCACAACAATTTCGTAAATGAACCAGTTTGCCTTCAACTGGGATATTGGACATACGCGTTCAGAAGGCAGACACAACCACAATCGCACTAAAATTGATTGCAAAACCATGGTCTCATTGTCAATGCAAAGCAACCATATCTCCACTGATAAGGATACCAAACAATGCATAGTCTTGTTTTTTAAACACGTAAGGAAAAAGAAAAAAATATCCTCGCTAATTTTTTTTCGCAAACAAAGCACTCAGTAGATTTGATAAAAACCGTTTCTCTGTGAAACTGTTTGGTAAAGCGGATGGTTCTACTTTGACGTTGCTCAGTTTTTTGTTTACGTTTGCAGTTGTGCCATTCTTTTTGCATGCATACAGCCAGGGCTTTGCTTTCAGCAAAACCCGGCTGAAAGCAGCACTTTCCTCAGTGATCAAAACGACAATGTGTTCCACAACCTCGTATATAGATAAAATAAATTTTCAAGCAAGAACTACATGTTCACATATGTTTATTCAATCATTATGTTATGTGTATGTAAAAATATCTAAAATCATACCTTCGTAATTTGAATCCTCGCTATCTTGTTGTGTTTCATTCAGATGTTCCGATTTACAAATGTCCATAATTATTTTAAATTTGCGCTGAAAGTCTAGTAAATATAAGAGTTTTTTAGTTTTCTTTTGCAAATTGGTCATTTAGTTGTCAATACAATATGTCTGGTTTGACTATGTGTAACAAAATGGATACCTCTCTCTTATAACACATTATCATTACAGATTGTTTACTTTATAATTTAAAACATAAAAATAAATTGTATAGAATGATAACATATTGTATTGATATTCAGACAAGATTTCCCTGATCATGTTTTGAAATCTATAACAAAATATTCAGTCTAATTTTTAAACAGCATTAAATACGATCTTTAACATAGGCAACTAAACTTTTTTAAATGTTAATATGTATCTGTCAAGGAAAATATATTATATTTGTAAATTATCTACATTACACTTTACAGTAACATTTAAGACAAACATAATACTGTATACAAACCATTCTTCGTTTTAGATTCGCCACTGTTATTCATCGTATCTCTGCATCCCATTTCTTGCATTACAAAAAGAAAAATATGGCTTTTGTTAGAGTCAAATAATTCGATGCCTGCAAAACATTTTCGGTTTTGAATTAATAAGGATAATATATATATATATATATATATATATATATATATATATATATATATATATATATATATATATATATATATATATATATATATATATATATATATAACATAGTAAAATATCTGTTTAAACTTTAAAAGTTATGTTTTTAATGGTATTTACTTCTAATATAGAAAATAGTGTGTGTTGATAAAAGTTTTACTTAGATTATTAATTACGAGATTTTGTTAAGGGTATTTATCAAGTATTTTGTAATTTTATTGAATTAATATTTTCCCGCCAAATGTTTGGTGAGCGATTGGCCAATTTATCATGTGACATGACTGACCGGATAGACTGGTTTGACTCTGAGGGTGTTCTTTATATCTGCTCAGAGTCCAGGTAGGAGAAGGTGTGTTAATTTGTCTGAAGGATTTCAAGATCTGGTATGTTTGGTTTTAGTCTATATAGTTTTCTATTTCAGTTGTTCAGTCATTGAGATTTGGATTTAATTATAGCTTATTTATTAATATTTAACAAATTGCATGGTTAATTCATTTACAACAGCAGCGCACCTACCTGGCCTTAAAACTTAGATTTAGCTGTCAGAAGCCTAAATTCCATAATTTTGGTAAGTCAGTATTCAATATATTAATTTGTAAATAAATATGTAAATAACTCATTTTTATTATATTCAGAGTAGGTTCAGCAGAGATCACTTTGAATCAAATTCATATGCAAATATGTAGTGAAATATACAAGTGTTGTACAGTGTATTAGTATAAACATGTATGATCAAAGTTTATTTAATATTTGATGTTTATGGCTTATACATCAGATAATTATATATTAATACAAGGAACATTGAATATAATATATAATTATCTGATGTATAAGCCATAAACATCAAATATTAAATAAACTGTGATCATACATGTTTATACTAATACACTGTACAACACTTGTATATTTCACTACATATTTGCATATGAATTTGATTCAAAGTGATCTCTGCTGAACCTACTCTGAATATAATAAAAATGAGTTATTTACATATTTATTTACAAATTAATATATTGAATACTGACTTACCAAAATTATGGAATTTAGGCTTCTGACAGCTAAATCTAAGTTTTAAGGCCAGGTAGGTGCGCTGCTGTTGTAAATGAATTAACCATGCAATTTGTTAAATATTAATAAATAAGCTATAATTAAATCCAAATCTCAATAACTGAACAACTGAAATAGAAAACTATATAGACTAAAACCAAACATACCAGATCTTGAAATCCTTCACACAAATTAACACACCTTCTCCTACCTGGACTCTGAGCAGATATAAAGAACACCCTCAGAGTCAAACCAGTCTATCCGGTCAGTCATGTCACATGATAAATTGGCCAATCGCTCACCAAACATTTGGCGGGAAAATATTAATTCAATAAAATTACAAAATACTTGATAAATACCCTTAACAAAATCTCGTAATTAATAATCTAAGTAAAACTTTTATCAACACACACTATTTTCTATATTAGAAGTAAATACCATTAAAAACATAACTTTTAAAGTTTAAACAGATACTTTACTATGTTACATATATATATATATATATATATATATATATATATATATATATATATATATATATATATATATATATATATATATATATATATATATATATATATATATATATATATATATATATACACAGCAAAACACTGTTATAACGAAGTCACTGGGACCTAAAAAATTACTTCGTTATATCCGTAATTCGTTATAACCGTAAAAGAAATTCATTAAATTTACATAGCTGGGGATCCAAGATGACTTTGCTAAATCCGTGAATCCGCAATATCCGTGTTCGTACTAAAGGAGTGTTACTATATATATATATATATATATATATATATATATATATATATATATATATATATATATATATATATATATATATATATATATATATATATATATATATAATTTACTTATACTTCGAAACATAAAATAACCTAGTAGGTGTTTTGTTTACAATAAAACACATGTCTCCCATACAAAGCTGATTTATCTTTTGGGGCAAATTTTATTAGTAAAAATAGTCTCAATATCAAATTAGTGTATTCAAGTTAAAGCAAAGATTTTTTTATTTTACCTTAAAAGTACAAAATATAGGTAAAGGTCAAATATTTTTGGTATTAGGTTTCAGCTCTGTTTGCGTGGACCATTAAGTCCAATCAGAAAATATATGAGCGGAAAATCAGATGCTAAGGGGAAAATTCAGCTTTGGCATAAACTAGTCTGGTTCCTGCACAGGATTATGGGTAGCCCATGGTACCAGATAAATATGTTTTATCTCTAAACAAAGCTGTGTAACGGAAAATATGTAAAATTAGTGGTTAAAGGCACTTTACCCTGCTACAATAATATTCATCATAACAATTTTGCAATAAGAGGTATCCCCTGTAGATGTCTTAATATAAAAGCATAGGGGGAAAAGTCGGTGGAATATCTGATAATCTTAAAACTTTCACGTTTCCGGTAGAAACACATGCATTTGGCCCACGTATTGCAGTCATTTTTGAAATGACAGGAACTTGTTTATCTCATTACCGGCCAACAGAAGACAGTCGGTTATATGATATGAACGTGAATTTAAGCTGTGCGTTTTTGATGAGCTATTGGGATAGTCTAGTTTAACCAAATGTTTTTTTTTCTACGTAACGAAGCTTTGTTTAGAGATACATTGTAGCCTCTGGTTGAACGAGACTGTTAAAGAAAATGTTGTTTTGAAAAGTAACAAAAAGGTAAAATGTTTTAAAGCAGTATATGGTGTTGTGTTTTTATGCATTTCTATCATTTTCAAAAAATATACAAAAACATTCAACGTAAAAGAAAAGTCAGTTTTGAGATGCGTATCGATTCATGTTAGTTTTTACCTGAGGTGTCCTTCTTAAACAAAAGTGCTACATTTGTTGTGTTCAAAAAAATTTTATTTTTGTTTCGCTGTTCTTTTGACACTTTGCCTCAATTGTTTTCTTGTCTACATATGGTCGAAGTCTGAAGTGCTCATTTTAACGTATTTTTATCTTATGTTTAGGACACTATTCTTCAAATGATGTGTGACATTAAGATTCAACGTAAATGAAGGTCAATAATTCGTTTTAGATTTCACTTGTCTTTATAGTACATTATATCTATTTGTGTCAAGCTTAACATTTTTAAGTCAAAGGGTTTCGAAGTTACGGTCTGGACAAAATTTGGGGTTTTTTTAAAATTCTACCTTAAGGTGAGAAAATGGTCAAGGACAACATTTTAATAACAGTAAATATCAGTGTATTTTATTTGTTATTTGTTTCCAGTTTGGAGTCCTTCTGTCAAAGCATGTTAAAAAACATGACCTATATTTTTTGGGCTTGAAATACACAATTTAAGGTCAATGTCAACAATGCTTGCCCAATTTAGCAACGTTTAAATCATCTATTTATGGTAGAAAATTAAAGGCTGTATGTTACACATAGATGTAGGTTTCTTATGTTATGGCCTAGACATTAGATGATTGACCTTCAGAAACAAAATAGGTTAAGCGTAGACAAGGGGAAAACCGTACTAGCGCACTACTTTTGGTGACGTAATATTACTCGACCATGTTTAGTTCCTTACTTTGCGCTGCAATCGCAAGAAGTACATGAACTCTGGATGGAGGAACAATTTATTGAAAAATTAGACGGACTCAGCCAGCAGTTATCAGAGTTATTTGATAATTCCCCAAATTTCACATGATATTGTAGATGTCTGTTTTATCAAAGAATATTGATAATGTTTAAGATTGCCTGTGTCTGGCACTATTATAAAGTAGGTAAAGAATAGTATTTAAATCCCTTTAACTGTCAAAATTTATGAAAACGTGAAAGAACTTTCTTGTAATGGCTACAAATCTCATGTAAATTTCATTCCAACCTGTGTTCCGAATTTATTGTGTGTCCATAAAATGGGAAAAGTTAAGACTTATTCCTGACCTAAGGTACGTAAATACTTCTTGTGAGACCCCTAAGTTTAGATATGAAGATATTAGTATTTTACCACAGATAGTTCAAATTTGTGAATTTAAGATGTTATTATAATGCACCTATTCATGAGGATTACAGGAAATATCTAATAGGTTTTTGTTTGAAAAATTAATATTTTGTATGAAATGTACTACCTTTTTGTTTAAAGTGCAGTCCTGTCTATTTTGTTAAACAATATGTTATATGATACTTAAGGGGTCGTGACATTCGTCTTTTGGCATGTATTGATGATAATTTAATTTGTGCACATGATGCATCCGTGTTCGAAAATGTAAAGCATGAGTTAGACACTCAATCGTTACCGTCACTAAATTTTCAAATTATTCATGAGAAGGCTTGTCTTGAACCTTGACATATCCAAGAGTACTTATAGGAAATGTGATTGACACTTCCTGTGAATCAGTGATCCAAAAGGTCCCCAAGACATAAATAGAAAAAAATAAGGTCCAATATTCGCTATGCTTTGTAAAAAGACAATATACAAGCAAGGACGCTTGCTTGCATAATTGGACAGTGCATGGAGAAAACAAAAGTAGTGTTACCAGGAAAATCAAAACTACGATCGGTCTATAGACTTCTTAATACAATAGACGTGGGATTCATTATTACTGTTGTTAGTTGCGGCAAACTCTGATTTTCATTGGACCAAGCCACGAATTTAATGAGATAACAAATGCATATGGAAGTTATAAACAATCACCTATCTGTACTTGCTGTCACAAAGCAGGAAAACCAATACAGCATCAGATCGCCTAAGTCGACTGACCGACAACTACCAGTGGCAATTCCACCTGGAATTAATCAACTTCTTGGAAGCAATGTTGGGTCCTCACACCATAGATATATTTGCATCTGTCACAACAGCTCACACAACATACTTCAATACTCGGTATTATCATCCAAGCCCATCAGGTGTAAACGCTCTGGCCCAGCAAGATTGTACATTTCACAACAATTTCGTAAATGAACCAGTTTGCCTTAAACTGGGATATTGGACATACGCGTTCAGAAGGCAGACGCAACCACAATCGCACTAAAATTGATTGCAAAACCATGGTCTCATTGTCAATGCAAAGCAACCATATCTCCACTGATAAGGATACCAAACAATCACAAAGCCATACTCTGCACACGGTGTAGGGCAGAGTCACTCCAAAACAAGAAGTGGAAACTATATGCTTGGAGATTATCCGGAGGAAGACTTTAACATAAAAGCAGTTGGAAGAAAAGAGTGTTAACTTGTACAGTTTTACTAAACCCCATTAACAGTTTAGTAAAAGAATATGTATATGTCAGTGTTATGAATATTGTGTAGCATAAGGAAAAGAATGTCCGTCTTAACAGTTAAACAGTATTGTGTGTTTCTCAAAAACTCTGGCAAAGACTTCAACTAAACCAAAATCAAAGCTTAATTGTGCAACAGCAGCAATTTACAGTCTTAATGATGCTTCTGGTATACCTAGCCCTGCATAGTCTGAGAATGTCAAGCATATGGTAGTGGTGCATTTACAAAAGCACCCATGACAAAAATCTTGTGTACATCCTATCCATAACTTTAATGACCTATTTTGCATTGGCCCGATACTAGTGAATTCTCAATCGAAGACCTGCGAATGAAAACTATAACCTTGCTTAATCTTTCTGCAATGTTAAGACCATTTAACATCGTTCCTAAGTCAATTTTTTTATCAAAAACAAATCAAACAAACAACAAAATTTTATCTTTTTGTCGTTCAAGTGATTTTCAATACTAGTAGTGATGGTAGTATAACCATTATTTTCTTTGGTATTAAAACTGACACTCATCGGGATAAATTTGTGGTCAGTATATCACCCCACACTTATCTAAAATTCGATTTCTGTAATGGATAAATAACAAGATAGCATTGAATAGTTTAGAGAAAACATTCCCTCCGAGGGCCGAAGGCCCGAGGAGGGGATGTTTTCTCTAAACTATACAACACTATCAAGTTATTTATCTTACGTAAAATAAATTCCCCCATTGAACCTCAAAGAAGCTTTGACCCATTCATTTATCCAACTGTGCTGTAATACAAAAGCAGCTAGCTCATTTATGATTCCAATAGTACCATACACAATACATTTGCGGAGGGGGTTCCGGGGGTCGGAATCCCCCCCCCCCCTCCTTTCTCTGGGACAAATGATTTTTTTTTTTAAACTTGTAATATCTATTTAAAGTAGATCTAGTGTTCTGTGATGTCATACTTTTTTGTAAAACTTTGAGTTCTTTAAAATTTGTGCAAGATAGTTTTATATATTTTATGTGAATATAATCAAATGGATGTAATTAGAATTACTGTTAAGTAAAAGATATTTTTGCAGCTTAATTTTATCCTAAATTTCCAATATTTTATACATTTTATCGATGCTAAGGGGAAATAACTCTTTTTCTGACTTTTCTTTCAGTTGTATGTCTAAATACCATAGTTTTTCTTATACCAATGATTAATTTTAAAATATTTTTGTACTTTAAGTTTTCTGATAAAGTTGACAATAAAATTAAACAAGATAAACAAATTTCTGCCAACAAACATTTAACTTTAAACCAAAAAAATACGGTTTTCTGATGCTATAATATGCTTTAGTTTATGTTTATCTGGCATCTCAAAAAGTGTGATGACATATACATTTTTTTCCAAAAATTGATGAAATTTAAGTCTATTAAGTTGAAATCAGTTCGGTTTTTCAACTTTCATCAGAGAATTTTACGAGTATGGAGTTACCTTAAAGGCAATTTTTCCCATTTATAATATAAATACTGTAATTATCTCAAAGAAATGCTTTTATGCCCTTACATTGATCTTAACAACTACAAATAAAGCCCATTCCATTAATAGACTTAAATCTTTCTTTCCATCTATGGACTCTTTCTCAAAGAAATACTTTGAAAATTGCATATTTAAAGAATTTCTTATACAACATATTTCTTTCTTATATGAAAAAAAAAACCTAATGATTTTTTTATCTCAAAACTCGAAAAAAAGTACTCCCCTTCAGCATCCGGTGTTCACTTCCGTGAAAATAACATAAACTTAAGCAGTATCGCTAAAAAATAAAATCTACAATGTATTTTCTGCTCTATTCCTTTTTAAACAATCGATTATAGTTCATACAGTTTTGAACTGACAAGCCATCGAGTAAACCGACGTTCAAGTCCGAGTACACGCATTTGTTTTACTTTTAAAAGCTGCTTTCAAATGTATTGTTTAGTTAATTAACTTAAGTAATTACAATAGAAAAGTTTTACATCGTTTCAAACGAAAAATACAAAGAAAATAACATGACCCGCTCATGCGGGTTATGCTATTTTTCTGGAATGCTAGCTACCTTCATACCCACATGAAACACATGAAGGCCTTTTTTGTTTTGTTTCCAAGAGTCTGAAACTATGTTACAAAAATACCGTGTAAGGGGTTAATATGTCAACCATTATGAAAATGCACAATTTTTCAAAACTTATCTGAATATGATTACATCTGTCTGTACTAGTGTCGGGTGATGTGATGCGCCCTTTATTCGGACAGAGGTCACATCAAGTTCCCCGGGACTACTATATTGCTTGTACATTTGCATTACACTCGTGCCATCAATTCAGCAGATAAACTATCCCCAGTTTTTGTCATATCCTATCATTTAGACCTTTATTTAAGAAATCAAAATGGATAGATAGTTCAGAATTAAAACATCAAAGACATAAAAAAAATCATAATAGGTTGTAATCAGGCTGAATTATTTTTTGTTTCTTAGTGTTTCTTTCTGTTAAGTATGGACGCTCGTTCTCATTGCTGGAGACTTGGTTTTTTTAAGACCTAAACCAAAATGCTCAATAATGCAGTGTACTCTGATATTGAAATAGATATGAAAAAGACATTGACGAGATAAATGTTAATCAAATTTACGCACGGAAAACGTTTAAAAGGCCTTATTTATTGACAAATAATGAATTTTGCACCTATTAATTTTCATCTATTGGATCCCCCTTTTCCAAATTGCTGGATCCGCCTCTGCAATAGCCTAACCAAACACACCATTTATTCATGCACGAGTGAACAGGTGCGCGTGTTATAGTAAACCATTCAGCTGCACTGAGCAGACTTAAATTTAGATGATGATTTTTTAACGCAAAGTACATTCAATGTATATAGAGGTCTGCATTACCGGGGAAGACACGGATACCTTTTGAATGATATTTTAGACTTGCAAGGAGAAAGAACAAATCAGAAATTTGACGAAAATTAACAGACGATGATTTGTTAAAATTGTTGATAGGAGTCTTAATCATGAAGACTCATAGTGCGACAACATTCCCTATATTGTTAAAACTTAGGAAAAGGAGTGATATGGTTCATGGTTCAAAGAGGAAGTCTAAAAGTGTTTAGGGAAGTGATTTATGTGTGATCCCAAATCTATCAAAATTAAGAAAAGGAGATATTTCTGCTGAAATTTCATTCGTGGCTTATCGGATAAACAAGTATGGATGACAAGATTCTGTGTTATGAATATGGATTTATGTTGGAAATACTCGTTTTAACAATTTGTCATTTGTATTTGTTATATGCACTGTTGGATATCCAACTGATGGGCAGCTGGATATTAAAAATATCCAACTGCCCATCAGTTGTATATTTATATATCCAACAGCTGTTGATTGAATAGTGAAAATAAACGTTGACTAAATACAATGGGTGAACGTCATAGAAGTTTTTAATTTAGGAATAACATTGAAAAAACTGCACAGTGACGTGCTGCAGGCTCAAACAAAGTTTTTTTTTAAAGTCTGAAATCCCTTTATGTAGCCATCGAATCAACAGCTGTTAGTGGGATTTTGCAGCAAGCAACCCAGAACACAGCTCTGATAGGTTTTCGGCAAAATCATTTTGTTCGACAGAAGCCATAATCGATATCGTTAATAACATTGATCTTCAAATTGTTCAAAATTTTGAGAGATGGAAAACAGAATCTGTCTTTGTTTAACGTTATGTACATTCAAAACCACAAGAAGATTATACAAATAAAGTGATAGACAATATGTAAACCTATGCCAGTATTTGATGTGTACATGTAATTGAATAGGTGTCACATTCTTTGAACAATTAGAATAATTACTTGTAACTAATGATGCGTACCTTATCTTTTATCTTAATAAGTAATTGATGGTATAAATATTTGATCATAACTTTCTTTTTGTGATGGGGGATTTATTTTTACTTGTATCTTATAATTCTCCCTATTGTGGCATTTTGTAAAAAAAAAAAACATATTCTAAATAAATGAAAACGTGTTATTTCTCTTTCACGTAGATTTGGTTAAAACGTAGTTATGGGGATACCCGGTACCAGCGCATTACTTTAGGCGGCGTATTAATACGCTACCATATTTAGTTCTTTACTTCGCACTAATGTTTTAATTTCGTCTTGAATGTGTATTTAGTTTAATACCACAATAGTATTGTTATGTTGTTGATACAGCTCAGGTAGATAACATAGCATTTTGTTATGATAAAAACATAATCTAATGTAAACAGGTAATTTCTTTTTAACGTAGATTAAGTTAAAGGTCAAAAATCTAGGATTTGCTCAATTTTTCTCAAAATCGCCTATTTATGTGCCAAGTTTGAAGTCAAAATGGATTTCGAAGTAACGGTCTGGACAACAATTAGCTTTTTCCTTAATTTTACCTGGATAAAAAAAAGAACCAAGGTAAAAAAAACACCTTATCAACAGTACCTCTCAGTGTATTATTAAGGTCTTCCGTTTTCCAACGGAAGACCTTATTGTTTTCGTTCGGTTTCTTTTTCCCTATTATTATTTTTTTTTTCTTACAAAATTTGTGCAGGCGATTTCTCGGAAATGGCTGAACTGATTTTCGTGAAACTTTAAGATCTAATTGATATTAGTGCGAACTCAATAAATATTTTTTTATTTTGATGACGTCATTTCCGTTCTTGAGAAAATGACGTTTTAGTGATTTTCAGAGGATCGGCTTGTCCAGGGATCTCCTCCTAAACGGTAAAAGATATTGAGTTCAAACTTTTAGGGATTGTAGACAAGAGATTGTAAATGTGCAATTTGGCATTCAAATTTGTCATGCTCAAAAGGCGTTAAAGCTCGCCTGGTCCCGAAAATTGAGACTAAAAAAACGTCGTAATTTTTCATGGTTTTCTTGGTTTATCTCTTTTCTGAAAAATATTTTGTTAACTCATGTAATGCAAAAAAAGTTTATATTTACAAGACCTTTCATTTGATATCGAGAAAAAGGGGCTGGCCCCTAAAATTAGGGGTCCAAAGGGCTCTAATATCTTTTATTTGTAGCCCTTTACTGAGGGATATTTTGTGAACGGTTATAGAAACAAATATGTTTATCTCACAGTTATGTATCCAAGCAATGTAATGATTTTATCATGTGTTACGTAGTGAGGGTTTTTTAGGGGCCAAAAGTCCAAAATTTTGATCACATATATCTCAGAAAGGAAAAATATTTTGAAATGCAGTATAGAAGAAAAGATGCTCAAAATGATGTATTTAATCATATACAATTTTCAAAATTTCGTTAAACGGCCCCTATAAGAAGTAAAGGGATTAGCCCTTAAAATGTTCTTTCCCATTTATCTCAAAAAAGGTAACGAATTTCTAAACAGTTGTTGAACAAAATGTGTTCAGATTTAAATGACCTTTTATTTGATATCAAAAAGGGGGCTGGCCCCTCAAATTAGGGAACTTAAGGGCTCTAAAATCTTTCATCTGTAGCTCTTTACTGAGGGAAATTCAATGAAAGGCTATAAAAGCAAATATGTTTATTTTACAGTTCTGTATCCAAGGAATGTAATGATTTATTCATATGTTATGTAATAATGATATTTTAGGGTCAAGAGTCCATAAACTATAACCAGCTGTATCTCAAAAAGTAAAAAAAATTTAAAGCAGTATATAGAAAAAAAGATGCTCAAAATGATGTACTTTACAAAATGCAACCTTCAAAATTTGGTTCAGCGGCTCCAAAAAGGAGATAAGGGATTGGCCCCTAAAACTTTTTTTTGTCAGATATCTGTTGAACGGTGACGAATTTCAAAACATTTGTTGAACAAAGCTCTTATCCCTGAAACAAAATAGTATCTGGCCCTTAGAATGTAGACCCTGTTTTTCTATTCTAAATCATGTTTAGCTGTTAAATAGCAAAATCAAGATCGAACGTATATATCTCAAATTCTAAAATCGGACGGAAGACCTCCTCGTTGCTCGCAACGAGATCGTGTCTAGTTATTATTATTATTATTATTATTATTGTTGTTCTTTGCTGCAAGTTTGAAGTCTTTCTGTCAAAGCGTCTACAAGAAATAACCAAAATGTGGGTTTTTTGTCTAATATTACATTGAAATGAAAATATTAGGTCAGGTCGAAAATGTTGGTAAGGTTCAGATAAGTTATTCACCATCTGAATATGTAGAATATATATGTTGATTTGATTTGAACATATTTTATTATGCAAATATACATTAATTACATAAATGGATTAGGCAACAGGCAATGCCTATGTAAGCCTTCTCCATAAAATATTTATGTTGACAGTCGATTGAATACTTCAGAGCGACTAATTTTAAAAAATAGTATTTATCATGTAAATAAAGATGAAAATACATAAATCGTAGTTTCTGCCTAAATACCTGTGTTATTTTCTTCTGAAATAGTTTGGTTTCCATTCATCAATAATTCTGATTCAAAATCATGGCTTTTATTTTTTCTTTGTGATTTTCCTTCGAGATAAAAAAAAGAATAACACTGCTTTAGCAGAATGAAACAATTAATTTCTTTTAAAAAGGTGTGCCTTTGTTATTTTTATGTAAAGTTTGAATTGAATATCTAAAGTAACACCATCCATGCGCATTCTTTTTCTTACATGTATCATTTGGTATATACAGATCAAAGTTATTTATTCATAATCAACTAGAAAGAAAAAGATTCAACAGTTATTCAATAAGAAACCTGTATTTTTAAATGCTAAAAAAAACAAAAAACAAAAACAAAACAAAACAAAGCAAAAAACCAAAATAAAAACAGTCTTACTTCTTTTTTTCAAGAATTTGCACCACAGCAGGAAGAAAGGAACACAGATAAAGAATACTACTCCTGCAAGAGTTATTATCCAGACCCAGTCATTCTTTTTTGTGTTAAGATGATCTTCTGTTTGCATATTTTCAGTAGTGTCTCGGTCAAACATTGTGGTTGGTGTACTGCAAGCATATTTATGAAACACACAAAACTTTGAATGTCTTTTTATATTATTTTTTTTAAATAAATCAAAAGGTTGGTTATCTTAGTATCATAAACAAGAGGCCCATGGGGCCACATCGCTCACCTGAGCAACAATGGGCGTTCAAAAGATATTGTGCCATATGGTCCATCGGTAGAATAACAAAAAATAAATATTGTAAAGAATTCGAATTTAACACTTATTTTTGCATACACGTAATCTTTGACATTGAACCTTCATGAAATACTATTTTTTACCAGAATAAAAAAATCCTACGCGAGATATAAAACTAAACAATTGGTAGGGTATACACTGTTAAGTTGTTAACTTCCAATTCCCTATATTTTCGTTCTGCCCCCCCCCCCACTTTGTAAAGCGATCAAAATATATGAGAGCATATAGGTACATTTTTTTTATCAACTACTTACTAGTTATTCTATTTTTTTTAAAATATAATAGTTATTGTTTTTTATTTTAAAAATCCTACAAGTATAAATGTGAAGTAGAAAATTGTACCTCAATGTGCTCAATTCCTCAAGTTAAAAACATTCAAGAATTTTATTTGTCTTCTCCATTATAATTAAATGACTGTTATTTACTTTGCGTACAAACCAGGATAATTTTCCGATGTGATATTTTCTTAGGAATAGCGATAATTACTTTATCCCCGCAGCAGAAATGTGTCAGAACTATGGAAACTGTTTTAGAGACGTCGTTTTTATTTACTCGTGTCTGAAAAACTATTAAAATTGATGTAGATTTCACATTATTTATTGTATAAAGAGGGGGCCCCAGAGAGTAGGTATATACAGAATATCATTCTTTTATTGTGTTTGTACAATATTTAACATACTCTAATTCATATAGAATTTCTAATGTTCAACCAAAATTTCAGCGTCAATCGTAGAATTATAAGCAAGATATAGAGCTCACAGTTCACTTTGGTTTGAGTCATATTTTGTTCACATGAGTTTATTACATTCAGCTTAAGATTTTTAACATGGTATTTCCTATTCAGCATTTAAAATGGAAAAAAAGAATGGCCTAAGATTTTCAATTCTTTTATTCACTCAAGACAATTTCACTGGTATTTGAGGTTCAAAATCAGTTTATACCAATGAACACAAACACAGTCAAGGATCACATGTACAGTAGGAGTAATAATGATAAAAAAAGGTCCAGTTTACAATACAATAAGTTGTTAAAGTTGGTTTCTGGAAGAACAGATTTTGAAAATTTTCTTAAAAAATATTGACCAATTTTTTACTTTTTTAATCTTTAGATTTTAAGATCTGTGTACAAACATAGAATTGTGAGCAAATCTCTGTATTTTGCTTATAATTCGAAGCTTAACACTCAAATATGGTTAGTAAATAGAAATTGTAAACAATTAAACACAAGAAACATGCACTATAACAAATAAAGAACACAATTTATTTTTTCGAAATGAATCAGATATATACATGTATATACCTACATATATCCATCAGCGACATCAAACTCTATTTAAACTGAATAAACTTGAGAAAATGCCGAGCATCTCAACAAAACCTATTGCATTAATCTACCATTACGGAAAAGATAATGCCGAATTACCGATAGAATGAATTGTATTTCAGTACTTTTTTGATACATCAGATTTTGCTTAATTTGCGCAGGTAAACAGTTAACTGTTCGATTTACCGAAGTCTCTGTTTGATTTGATACGTAAAAATCACGAAATACAGACGATAGTTCCTAGGTTACAAAGCATAAATAATGAAAACGAAACGAAAACCAGAACGAGCTAACACTAACGTCATGTGTGAAAACTGTCAACGCATTGAGATATTTAGCCTTAATTTACTTCACAAAATCGGCACCAATATATTTTGCATGATTCAAAAATTTCCCTTCATACGCGAACTGTTGCATAGCAAGCAAATTCATCATAGTCAGATCGACCCTTTTTCGTATAATGTCATGGCTGCTTTAAACAAAGAACCTCGTTTTAGAAGTATGGAATACGAGTCTTGGTAAAATGGGTATGCAAACCCGGGCCGTGGCAAAATAAAAGCCGGGGCAGATCGGCAATCGTCAATTCCAAAAACGCATTATTTTGCAGCAATATTTACAGCGAATTCAAATATACTGGTCCATCAAATATCACGAAATTTTAATGAGATTGGCAGATTAATACCTGCCAATCTTTTGTTTTGCTCAGGCCAAGTCTTGCCTACCCATTTTACCGTATGCCGAGCACGGAGCTATTAAACTGATTAAAACACGCCTTTCCTTTATTATTATTTTCGTAATGACTCAGATTTGAAACAGAATTAGCACTTAATTTTTGCAATTTATATTTTCCTTCCCATAAGGATAATGTATGCTAAACTACGTTGAATTAGACTCGGTAGTTCTTGAGAAGAAGAGTTTTAAAAATGCACCCCCCTTTTTCTACAGTTTCAAGGTTTTCTCCGCTTTGAATACAGATCGGACTTTTATTTCTGCAATTTATATTTGCCCTTCCATAAGGATGCTTTGAGCCAAATTTGGTTGAAATTGGATAAGCGGTTTTAGAGAAGAAGTTCAAAATGTAAAATGTTTACAGACGGACAGACGGACAGACAAACGGACAGACAGACGGACAGACGATCGGACGGAAAGACGGACGACGG
Source organism: Magallana angulata (assembly GCF_025612915.1). Classification (NCBI taxonomy): domain Eukaryota; kingdom Metazoa; phylum Mollusca; class Bivalvia; order Ostreida; family Ostreidae; genus Magallana; species Magallana angulata. Next base: position 46,765,182 of record NC_069115.1, read on the forward strand.
ACAAAATGTGATCAGAATAGCTCACTTGAGCTTTCAGCTCAGGTGAGCTAAAAAAGACAGAGAAATGACATTCACCATAAATTAGTTAAACTTATTTACCCACCCGCCGGGACTAAAATATTAGACCTGCAGAATTAACGCTCCTATCTATAGCAACAAGCGGATAAAGCGCTCACCAAAGATACAAATCTTGTTGTATAGGACGAGAGGAACGCAGCGCGTTGGCGATGCACTACAGATTCTTTGAGAAAGAGATGAAATACAGTTTATGGGTGTGTGTGACCATTTTCTATATTGTTAGGACCAAAATTTAGAGATTTCTTGAACTGGCTTATTTGTACTCAAAACTGACCAAAATTGTTGTCAAAAGATAAATTTACAATAAATCTAAGATTTTACGTGCTGTTTTGTAATCAAATTACGCATACAGGAACAGAACAATGCCCTTTTTAATCACTTAAAATTGTGAAGATAAAGACTTATCTTGAATAACTGAAAATCTTAACAAATATGAAAGAAGGTCATAAGTGTTCACATTACAGCAATTTGTTGAGAAAAAAGGTCAAGGCTTGCCCATTTAAGTTGTAACTTTGTCTCAAAATTGGGTTTTCTTTTTTAAAAAATGGGTATTAACTTTTGAACTATCATTCGGCACGTGCTATATTTGTCTGTATTTTTTAAGAAACATTGAAGTTATGTTTTCTTTGAAAAATGAATGATTATTTTTTGACATCCACATCAAAGAATTACCTTTACTTTATTAAATAGAACTGACCAAAAAAAATAAAAACCACAACCCCCCCCCCAAAAAAAAAACCAGATTTGGGACTGGTATAGAGATGTTTGTCACATTCAACACTGATTGTTTTTTTTTAGGAAAATGTCACGTCAATGTGCCTCCAGAGTCACAGAATTTCTACGTATGGACTGTAGTTTTCTTGTTTTTTTTTCAGATTTTAAAATCTTCAATATAAGTCTGCAGCTGAAGTCTACAGCTCTTCAAACTGTTAAAAAGGGCATTACTCTGTATTTCTGTCGCAATTTTCATGTGAAACTTCATATTTATTCCTTTTTTTATCGTTTGACAACACTTTTGGTCAGTCTTTGACATTAACTAGACATTAACTAGACAGTTCATGAAATGTTTTCATTTTTGGACCACAAACATTTATGTAAAAGATAGCTGTGCATCCCATTAAACGACAATTCGATATGATCGTAGCGAGGTTCATTATAATCACTGTAAGGCTTATGTAATATAGTTGTACACATGTGCAACCCAAGTGTAAAACGCACATTTGGTCAATGTATATAAATATTAGATTATCTTAAAAAATATAAATATATATGATTTGATGTCTAAAATTATCTGCATCCTACTGCTAAGTGTGGTAGGTGGCACATAATTCCTACAGTGATATGTAATATAATTATCATTTGACTTCGACTTAATCAAAGTGATTCTCGATAAAGTCTGAAATATATTTCGACATCATTTTACAAGAATTATGTGAGACTTTAAAACACATTGAGATCAAATGTTTCAAAACACAATAAGAATATATCATCATCGTAATATTTGCGGAGAGCTTCCCCCACCTCTAGTGCCTTTATTACACAGTAAAGCTGACGTAAACGTATTATTTTCCATAATGATGTATAACAAAACTCCTCTGATACTGGTAGATGTGTATGTAATAGTAAGGTTAATAAAGCGAAGTTAACCACGCTCATTCAAGCACAATTGAACTTGATTGACTTTACTGAAGGAAAGCTTTATAGCTGAGGTTTCATATGTGTACTATTATCTCGCATAACTCTGAAAGAGATTATGACAACAAAGAATTACTTACCTATCATTATTCATAACATATTTTTGAAATTCGAGAAAATTTTACCTTTCACAAGATGGTTCGGCAAGGAAACAGCCATTTCCAACAGTAATACACGCTGGGTCTGTAAATTATCGATATTTAATCTTTTATCTTTTTAGTAACATGTAATAAGTAATAAACAGTTTTTTGTTGTTGTTTTTTTTACGCATAAATAATAAATACGTTGTTCATTGTAATTTATGAGTGTAGCTAGATCAGTGAAATTTCTTTCAAATAGAATAAACAATGTTACTACAGTAGATTTTCTCCACAAAGGTCTTTGGCTGATCATAATAGTTTGGCAAAGCCTAGTAAGTGAATATAAACACGGAATTTAACATACACTTACACAATATTTAAGTGCAATTTTGAGTTTTTTTTTGTATAACTAGCAGTACTAGTTACATGGTTTGTAGTTGACCTAAAATGGTTTAATATACGTGGTCAGTAAATTCCATATAGGCCAAAAGATATGAAAAGTTTGGGCACAAACACAAAATGGCAAGTAAGCATGGTAACTTTAATGTTTTAAAAACATTCTTATTGTTCTATTTTATTAAAATAATAACTTGAAGGTATTTTGAATTTTAACTTGAGGCCCACAGGTAACGACGAAAGCCGAGAAGGATCATTCGAGATTCGAGATTCGAAATACGAGATTCAAAATACGAGATTCGAGATTCGAAATTCGAGATTCAATATCTCAATTAACCAATCAAATCATCGATCTGAAACCTGTATCCTAGCAACATCAAACTGTTCTAAATAAAGATCATTCGTACTAGCTCTTTCCTACAAATAAATGCTATGTTTCACAAATAATTATTTGTATTTACTTTTACACAGAATATCTAAGTAGACTAGTAATAATGCAGTGTGCTTCGCGGATCTAAGTGATTTTGTTTGCCCTGGTGCATTTCCACCTGATGCGTTTGAACCCTGGGGTATTTCACCACCAGTAATAGTTTAAAACCCGGGTTTATTCACCCCTTTTGTGTAAAAATGCGGTTATGGTAGAGAACTTCATAAGCGTAGCTAATTTTTTCTGTAGGGGGTCCTAGACCAATTTTAAAAAAATTTACTATGTTAATTTAATAAGCTCCAATTTTCCCGAGGAGGGGGTCCAGATCCACTGACCCCCTCCTTTCTAGATCCCCGCATGAAGATTAGTACATGTATCTAAATAATCTAAATATAAATAATCTGTCCTGTTTCACTAATAAATATAAGCATTACTTATCGTTTTTATGTATGCATACAGTGGTACTATGATTATAAACAAATCATTAAGATATTATGACATCATACGGAATTATTAATAAATACATTTTTTTTTCCTTTTCCTCAGTAAACAACTTATTATGAGTCTTACTTTTGGAATTGTTTTCAATATAGAAGGATACCTACTCTCTACAATTAAAGGTAGGGATGATAGGGTGCCAATTTGTTCACATTGCCGATTTCTTGTGCAGAAAACAGTAAAACTTTTTAAAAAATTGTATGTGCATGAATATTTCAAAATTAATTGTTGTACATGTATTTTGTTATAATTCATTTATTGATATATCAACAAGAAAGAATAAAAGCATATGTTTCACAGCCAAGTTAAGTTTCTCTGTAGTTTCCTAACCCCCCCCCCCCCGCACCAAAATTGACAATAATTACATATAAGTCATACAAATGTTTACTTTTTTTGTAAGTAAATCTCTAAAGATGTAAATAAGCACTGCAAAAATGTGTGTACTTAATATACTACTACATTACACTTAGCCAGATAAAATGTAATCAGGATGAAGCTACAAGGGGTGAGTGGTGCAAATTTACCAATTTGTCGCCATACACACAGAACACCAAATAAAGAAACTGTGAGTGGTGTGTGGAATGCATAAAAGATGGCGGCAAATTATCTCAAATAATCAGTGCAAAAACCCACAAATAGGCTGTTATTTGTTACCTATCCTGCAAAAACATTGATAAAAAAATGTTATTGTCCCATAACATAGCCGATTAAGTTAATGTGTACATGTACATATGGTCAACGTACATGTAATTCTAATATAGAAGAAGGCGGACGTATCAGGCGGGGATCCAGAAAATTCAATTTCAAAAATGATCGGTTGAATTACATTAAATGCTTTGAAAATTGTTTTAAACTATCGCACGGGTCAAAATGCATGATAGAAGCTATGTACAGTGTAATTGGAAACTTTCATTTTATATCAGTATGTAGTATTACCTATTATAACAAATGAGAGTATAGCACAACTGCCACAAGCAATACATGTCCCTTACCGGCACCACCTCCCTCCCCATAAAAAAATGAAACAATTGTCGTTTTATTTGCTAAAATGTGTGTGGTTCAAGATTTTTCTAAAGGACATACCCGATTAGAATTGAAAAAGAGTCGTACGTTTAAAACTAATTATGTCAAAATTTTAGATTCATTTGGTTATATTTTGGTCCATTTGTGTAAATAGATGCACCAGCGCAGCTCTAATTTATATATAATCAGGCCATAAATTCAAAATATTTTCAAAAATTAATAGCTTTAAATCCAATGGATGAAAAAAAGGAAAGCAAGTCGAACTCGATGAGTGCTAATACCTGTGTTGAATGAATGGTACAGTAGGATATGCGCAAAAAAGTCCCGTCTACTCTTCCTACCCTATATTTATTGGAATATTAAATCCGATTATAAGAGTCAAATTAAAAATCAAGTACGGATATGTACCTGTTTATCAAAAGTAAAACTACTCATAATTTATCTACAGTGCATCGTTATGGAGCTACACAGAAAGTTTTATATTAATTTGCCGAGCCAAATAAAAAAACCCTGGAAAACGAAGAGAAAACAAAGTGGGGACAGAATAACTGGCAAACTAATTAGGACTATAAAGACCCCCCCCCCCTCTTGAAATGTATATACTGAAAACAGATTATTGGAGTACAACATCCGCACACAATTTAAAGAACATTTCATGGTTTTTTTTATCATTTTCGCTAGCTAATGTAAGACATCACAAATACCCCAAACCCCCTCACGGAAAAGGAAATGCTAGGTGATGAGAGAGAGAGAGAGAGAGAGAGAGAGAGAGAGAGAGTCGATGTAAAATTAAAGCTTGCTAGTTGGTCTGCCCTACCCTAGCTACCTCCTCTCTTTTCTCCTTTTAGAGGCTTAATTATTGTCTATATATGCTTGTAACAAATCAAATTAATTTCAAATTCTAAATCAAAACTGAATTTGACACTACAAAACTCTCTGTCTGTGTGTCTGTCTGTCCGTCTGTCTCTCTCTCTCTCTCTCTCTCTCTCTCTCTCTCTCTCTCTTTCTCTCTCTCTCTCTCTCTCTCTCTCTCTCTCTCTCTCTCATCACCTAGCATTTCCTTTTCCGAGAGGGGGTTTGGGGTATTTGTGATGTCTTACATTAGCTAGCGAAAATGATAAAAAAAAACATGAAATATTCCTATTCCTATCTGGATTGTTGTCGTTGAGGTTGTAAATCATTATATCTTCTAGGGTTTAAAACTTTATGATAACCTATATTTTGACATGTCGATTATTTCATTGAATTTCGTTTCATAGCTAAAACCACACTCAGTTTTTATTATTTAGATTAAACAGATCTTTCTTCGCGAGCCGATTTTTACACAGTTGGGGCGAATACACAACGGGTTAAAATGGTTTGGGGGGGAAAATACATACAGGACAAACAAAATCACATAGATTTGCAAAGCCCACAGTGGTATCACTAATTTAATTGTTTATCCTGTGTGGGGTCAATTTATCAATGTTAATTTAACCATTTTATAACCACAATATAAGAGCTATTAAGACATTTATTTGTAGGAAAGAGCATATACGAATGATCTTTATTTAGAACAGATTGATGTTGCTAGGATACAGGTTTCAGATCCATGATTTGATTGGTTAATTAAGATATTGAATCTCGAATTTCGAATCTCGAATCTCGTATTTCGAATCTCGTATTTCGAATCTCGAATCTCGAATGATCCTTCTCGGCTTTCGTACACAGGTCACTTTAGTACATACAATAGTTAATTCAAAGACTTGTCGAGAAATTGCATGTGTGTATTTGATTAAGCTTCATTCTGGAATTAAAAAAATACATGACCGCCTTTCCCCTACATGAACTCTTTCAACTAGAAATTTAGTGAAAACTTTAAGATGATACGAGTGCTTAATCGAATATTGAAAAAATGCAAGACTCTAATAGTAAATAATTTTCTTAACATTTCTCACTGTCAATATAGCTTTTGCATGCATAATATTATGTATTTGTTAATAAAGTAATGTTTAATTCTGGAATTTCTTATACATAATGTGTTTTTGTATGCTTTGGCAAGGAACTATACTGTTTAAATCTATATAAAGTGCTTAAAAAATGACTGTTGTGTGTTGTTGGACCTACAAATAGACATCATGAAAACGTCAGAACTTCAATAACTATGGCTGTCTATGGCTGTCTATGGGAAAACAGAAAATGTTGAGTTGGACATAAACTGGGTTGAATACATCGCAAGCTTACTGTAAAAGTGGTTATTTACGCGAGGGGGGAAATTTACATTAGTTAACGATAAGCTTAAAATTGCGTAAAAAACCCCAGCGTGTATGGTAAGAAACTAAAACTTTAGAGTGGTAAATCACGCATCCGTGTATTTCAAACCAACGCGTATTGTTTGAACATAGAAAACGCGTATGCACCAGCGTAAATAACCACTTTTACAGTAGTACATTTTTTCACTGTTAACGAAATCGATAACGTTGATAAAATGAAGTCTATATTATTGACAATGTGTGGACAAAAATGTTTGGACTCATTCATAATCTAACGTCCCAGAATATGCCAGCAAACAATACTTACATGGAGTAAAAATTTAACACCAAAACCTTTTGCTATCGCCGATTGAAATAGATTTTATAAAAGAAACCAGTGAAAACGGGAAACTGTAAATCATTAGATTGCGGAACTAAGAAAACTAGGTGAAATCTGGTAATTTGGAGAATTTTTTAATTAGGCTTTGAGGGATCTTTAGAGTGCGGTCTTTTATTCGTGCAAACTCACAAAAACTACTGACGGAGGAAAAATTAGATTTAAAGAAGGCAATGGATGCATCAATTTTGATGAAGCTTGCTGAGAATGAAGCTTGTAAAAAGAAAGCGGGTGTTGAAGATGTAAATGAACTTGAATCCATTCACAAAGTTACTATGAGGAGCAAACTGTGCTATAGATACGGAAAGATACATCACTTTCCAGATAATTGTTTTTATAATAACAGTTAATGTCACACATGTCATGAAATGGTACCTATGCATAAAATGTGTTTAAAAAGAAAACAATGGAGCCTAAAAAACAAAGGAAGAGGTCAAAGTTGAACTTTGTTTCGGAAAATCCAGAGTTGGTGCATTCTGAAGACAACAGCAAGAATGAACATTGGCCAATTCTTTTATTGCAAGGGAACACGGAGAAGTAAATGAGATAAGGATAGTTGTCTCGCTAAAAAATGAACATATTGAGATGGACTTGGATGCTGGTGCTTCTGTCACTGTGATATCCGAATAGTTTTAAGAGGACAAGTTAAAGAGCAAAGCCAAGTTGCATCCAAACTTTGCGATTCTGACAACAAATTCAGGAAAAATGCTGGAAGTATTGGGTAAAATAATTGTGATTATGAAGTATCAAAAACAAAAACATTGTCTGTTAAACTTATTGTGGTTAAAGAAGAAGCACCAGCATTGTTCGGAAGAAATTGGCTCCGAATTCTAAAACTTGACTGGCAGTCAATCCATATTGTGATCACGGATGACTTAAAGACGTTTTCTGTTTTTGACAGCAAATTAGGATGAATTAAAGGGATGACAGCAACTTTGAAGGTTAAGGATGATGTTTTACAAAAATTCTTCAAGCCTAGATAAGTAACATTTGCTTTGGGGGACAAGATTGCTGCAGAATTAGATAGAATTGAGCAAAGGTATCTCTAAGAAAGTTGAATGTTCGAACTTGGCAGTTCCAATAGTCCGAGCAATGAAAACAGGTGGCTCTGTGCGTATATGTGGAGACTTCAAGGTTACAGTAAATTCCTACTTGGATATTCCAGAATATTCATTTCCTACAAGAGATATATTGTTAACAAGGCTCAATGGTGGACAATGTTTTTAATAATTAGATTTTTTCACGCGTATAAACAAATTGTTTTGGACAAAGACTCTTGAAAGTATGCAATTATTAACACACACCAAGGACTCTATATATACACATTTCACCTTTTGGTATCGCCTTAGCCCCTGCTATTTTTCAGCGAACAACGGATGCAATCCTTCAATATCTGAACAAGGTCGGATACATACTTGATGATATCCTTGTAACTGGAGCAAATGATTCTGAATAAAAGCGGATCTTTGAATTCATACTGCAACGTCTGGACAATTATGGTGTGAAATTACAGAAATCTAAGTGTAAGTTCATGCACGACCAAGTGAAATAATTTGCTTTTATTGTGAGCAGGGACGGATTGAAGCCTTCGCCAAAGAAGCTATACCTAGCAGCAATTAAGAAAATGGAGGATCCCAAGTTCCGTAAGGAACTTCAGATATGGTTTTGAATTGTAGTTTACTATTGAAAATGTGTCCCCAACATTTGACAATTAATAACCACTGACACATTTATTGTCTCATAATATTTCATTGAAGTGGATCTCAGAGTGTTTTTAAGTTTGTGCTAAAATAAAAGAATTGATGGTGTCATCTAAATAATGGCTCATGATGACCCTAAAAAAATATTGCAGTTAGCCAAGGGCTTGGCGACTGCACCGGTGCGCAATCCAACCAGCAGCTAATCAGTTTCACATTAAGTATCTTGCTACAGAAAAACATCAAAACGCAGACACTCTTTCACGTGTTTCAGTTGCAAAGAAGGGAGGGTCAATGACAGTGTTTAATAGAGAGACAGATCTGATACATAGAAAACAGGTACAGAACTTACCTGTTACCACTGAAAAAAAGGAGCTGCAAAAAAGAATGATATTGCATCATCTCGTGTGGTGGAATTTACCATAAGTGGTTGGCCAAGCTCACATCCTTCCCATTCTTTCGAATACGCAATGAGTTAACTATTGAAGACGGATGTTTACATTTGGAGATCAGAATTGATATTCCAGAAAAGAACCGACGTGATTTGAAATGGACGAGTTACATGTCTCACACCCAGGAATGGTCAGGATGAAATCATTAGCCAGACTTCATGTACAGTTTAGTGGCCCGAAGTAGACTTTGATATTGAGACAAAAGTATGACAATGCGAATCCTGTAGGGCCCAGTTGCCCTTAACTTATCTAAAGCTCATGTAAATTTATGGTGATGGCCCACCGCACCCTGAAAACGAGTTCACACTGATTACACAGAACGCTTTATGCAGCTTATGTACGTAGTAGACGCATATTCAAACTGGATTGATGTGGTGATGATGGCTTCTATTAGCTCAGGGAGCACTATCAATCCTTTGAGATACCTCTTTTCTTCATATGGATTACCTGCACCAATTGTGTCGGACAACGAGCCCAAATTTTGTCTGAGGAATTTGAAACCTTTTTAAAGGACAGCGGAATACGTCACAGTAAGTCTGCACCATATCATCCTGCATTTAATTGAGAGACAGGAAGATCCGTTCGTACTTTTAAACAATCAATGAAAAACATGGAAAGTAAGACTGAAACTTTAAATCATAAAATGGCAGTAATTTTTATTATTGTATCGCACATCTCCGCATACAACTACCAATACGACACCAAGCAAGCTGTTCTTCAACATAAAACTTCTTACACGACTGGATGTAGTAAAACCCCAGTTGTCGAACCGTATTTATTAGAAATCACTTCCAGTTGTGAAGAATACTCGAGAATTAAATGTTAGCTATAGTGATACTGTCAAAGTGCGTGATTATCGTGAAAACAATGTATCTTGGATAAAAGGTACCTGTTACACTTACTTACACGTGAGTGTTTGTGGTATGCTGTGGAAAAGACATGTAAACCAGATATGTAAATGTGATGCCATGTCCGAATTAGGAGGTTTGGATCCTTAGAACCAAGCGCGATTGACTGTGTCATTCCCAAGACTGCACTGTTGGGAAGTGGGGGGGGGGGCAAATTAACAATTTAGCTAATATTCTTAGCTGTAATAATTCATTGTTCAGTGAACAGTCTACCATTGACAACTGCAAACTTTCTGTACACCATGAAAACATCAACAAAACCCCCATATCGTGAACGTCGCAGTGTCACAGCAGCTCATTAAAAAGTGTTAAATGTTTAAATTCGAGAGTGATTTTAAATCTCCTGTGCAGTTACTCTGGCAAACCGGAAGTCAAACAGTGTTTGGTCCTAAGCACAAATCATCACCGCTGACAAGACTTTATACTTGAAAATATACTTCCCCGTCAGTACTTCAGTACTTTGATTAAGTTTAATGTTAGATATTTTTCCTTTGATTAAGCTGAACTGTAATGCTTAACATTTTGGAAATATTTGTAATAGGCAGAAAAGTGTTAAGTTTAATTCCGGAATTTGTCATTCCAACAATAATCGTTTTTCTCTTTTATACATTAACCAAGTAGGCATATTGTTTAGTTCTATATAAAGAGCTTGTAAATGAATGTCGTGTATTGTTGGACCAACAAACAGACATTACAAAACTAAAAATGGCTAGTATACATCGTGTTTTACCTAAACAACTTCCTTACTATCCCCAGGGGCTAGATAGAAATTCTTCCCCCCAAGCGTTTAAATAATAAACTAGTAGGCTAATTGTTCTCGAACAATTAGAGGTCTTTTCACCATGATATTTTTTAATGAATTGCTAGATTGCTCAATAAGGTATACAAAAAATTAATATACCAATGATATATGTTGTACTATAAAATGGAAAAACCACAAAGCCATAAAATGATAAATTCCAAGCCATTTCTTTAAGAATTTCATGTTGTATATATCGTAAACATTTATTAAATTACTTTTGTGAATTTTTTTCCACTTATACTCTGAACAAAACTGAGTCAATAGAATATTATTTACACAATCATACATGTATTAGCAGTAAACCTAAGTAATGAATAAATAACGTGATAACGTTGAATAGTTTAGAGAAAACGTTCCCTCCGAGGGCCGAAGGTCCGAGGAGGGAGATGTTTTCTCTAAACTATTCAACACTATCGAGTTATTTATCTTACTTAAAAAAATTTATTCCCCCATTGAACCTCAAAGAAGCATTGACCCATTCATATATCCAACTGTGCTGTAATACAAAAGCATCTAGCTCATTTATGATTCCAATAGTACCATACACAATAGCCTTACCAAACACACTTTTTATTCATGGACGAGTGAACAGGTGCGCATGTTATAGTAAACCATTCCGCTGTACTGAGCAGACTTAAAGAAAGTGGGCGCATAAGATGTAATTCGGCAGGAACCTTGGCACATAGGAAGAGTAAAATTTCATTGATTATTTGTGCACATTTATTAAACTATAATCGTTATTTGGTTCCTTTACGGTAAGGAAATTGATAAAAAAATGTTTGAAATGCAGTTAGTTTTATCAAAACATGGGTCTAAGTATAGCAACTCGAGGCGATTTACGCAAAATCCTACTTCTTTACAGCTGTTTTTAGATGATTTTATTGTTTCTGGGTCTTCTTTCCACAAATTTAAAACGTGTAAAGATTATATATTTCAAAATAGAATGTGTTGCTTGTTAAAAATAGATGGAGAGATGACCCAGAAATGACCAAATATATACTTTTTAATATATTTTTAGGATAAAAATAAACTAAGTTATGAGAGATGAAAATTTCGTGTTAAATAATTCTTTATATCATTACTATATGAAGTCTCCCATGGCACAATGGATTCGTGTCGGCTTTATGAAACTCGGCTTATTGGTGTTTTGGGTTCGAATCCTGCTGGTATTTTCTTTTACCAATATTTTTTCTTCAATTTTTTAATTAAATTTACAATTAGGTTTTTGAAAATTCTTCATTGGCTTTTTTATTTATGGTATACCGTTTTCGAAAGTTTGACACAATTTCTAAATGATTGTCTTGTTTCCCTCTTTGTTTTCTGACACGTATACATGTAAACAATGGTTTCATCGAAAAAGTATGGGTGTTATGTTTGTAAAAGAAAACTTAAAGGAAAAAGAAAGCGGCCAGTTATTGTTAACATTGCAAAGGTTCTTTGAACGAGAGGTATTGAAACTACAAATGTAAGCACCATGTGTGACACATGTTGACTTTCAATCAAAAATACTTTGTCTAATATAAAATATAAAAAGAATATATCTCGAATACCAATACAGGATAGTCCAAATGAAAATAGCATCAGTTTGCCAATTGTAACAGCTGAAAAGTGTAATAAAATCTGCATTATTTGTAGAAAAACGGGCTACCTGAAATGCATTCCCAGAGAAGAAAGAATGGACATTTTTATTAATTTTGGTATTCTTGTACCACTTGGTGCTCGATGCTGCCATCTCCATCTAACCGGCAATTTCATTAAACCATCAACACATACTCATATATCAATGTTCCAAAAAAAGTCCACTGCTTTAAACTCTGATGAAATTGCGTCGTTATTTAATGATCTAAGAGTTGCATCTATACCTCAGAGTCGCCGAATGTCATTTGATAACCACTTGCTATCTGATGAAGATTACAAAACCTTGTTAGGAGTGTCAGTAAATTAATTTATCGACCTCAATCAACATGTCACATCTATGCGTAACACAAAAAAAAAGAACAATAAGAAACGCAATTGGCATTTTCCTTTTTAAAATGAAATGTGTATTGTCTAATGCCCTTATTGCCACTCTTTTTGGGTTAAGCAGTCGTCGACAAGTAGTGCGTATAATTCAACAGACGCGGACAGCATTAGTGCGTGACTTTGTTCCTTTACACTTGGGGTTCAGTCAATTGTAACGTGACACAATTGTGAACGACCACACGACGGACATTGTAAAACAGTTTTTTAGTGATCCAATATCTGACGCAGTTACATATGTATCTTTGTTATGGATGGTACATACGTGTTCATTCAGAAAAGCTCAGCATACCGTTTTCAAAGGCTATCATACTCCATGCATAATAACAGACCCCTTGTAAAACTGTTTGTCATAACCTCTACTGATGGCTATATAGTTGATGTCATGGGTCCCTACCTATCTAATGGCCACGTCAAGTTCTGGTAACATCATGGAATTCCTCAAAGATGACGATGTTTTGATAGTAGATCGCTGTTTCAGAGATGCTATTCCCTTCTTAAATGAACTGGGTTTTAAAACACACATGCTTGCATTTCTTCAAAAGTCTGTTAAACAGCAAGTACCAACGAAGCAAATATGACACGTTTTGTCCCCAAAGTGCTTTGGGTGGTTAAGGCTGCGAATAGCCGGATCAAAAGAAATTTTTAGACAATGTTGTTCGCAACAGTCAAATTCCACATATCAAAGACTTCGTTCGTGTTATTTGTGCAATAATCAACAAATACAGACTTCCTTTAAAAACAGATAGTCAGGATGATGATAGCATTACCCAAAATAAATTCCCTTCAGGATAGGATAAATAAAAATCCAAAGTTAAAATTCCGAGAAAAATAAAAAAAGAACCTGGCTAATTATTGAATCCAAAGATGCTTTACCAGATGTTCCTATTTATACTGAAGACCGATTGCGTCTTCTAACATTTGGGGTCTATCAGCTTCAACAAGCGAAAAAATATACTGACGAACATCTTGGAGACGGGGACTATAAAATTGATGTATCCTTCGAGGAAGCTGGTTTATTGCATGCCAGAATACAGTCTAGACATACCTCTAGAAAACTTTATAATATATAGGTTGAGTTCAGCATGGAGGATGTGACGGGATGGTTCTGTGAGTGTAAAGGAGGATCTAGAACAGTCGGTTATTGTGCCCATATCTGCTCTGTCATATGGTACCTTTCTTTTGTTCAACTCCAAAACTACACGGCAACCCCTGACATGTACACGTCATCTCGATGCGATGCGGCCGATATTGTTTTGGAGACTGATTCTGGAGAGGAATCTCAGTAAAATGTTGATGTTATACGAGTTTTAAATATTATGTTGATATAAAATTGTTATTTCAACATGTCGTCTTGATTTCTGCTAAATACATATTATATTCTGTTCCTATACTTGTATATTAATGTAATATACACTAATAAACTAACTATTTATCGATTTACCCCTAATTATCATGTTTAAAAATAGTTTCAAAATTTTAAAATTGTCGTGATTCCAGGAAAGTAATACCATCCAATATTTTAGCAATCAATTTTTGTACAAGCCTGTAGCACTTTGAGGTTATAGACATTTAAATCCCAGTTGATCCTGCAAACTTACTATCTTGAGCGCCCACTTTCTTTAGATGATGAATTTTTAACGCAAAGTACATTCAATGTATATAGAGGTCTACATTACCGGGGAAGAAACGGATACCGTTTGAATGATATTTTAGACTTGCAAGGAGAAAGAACAAATCAGAAATTTGACGAAAATTGAAAGACGATGATTTGTTAAAATTTTGATAGGAGTCAATTATGAAGACTCATAGTGCGACAATATTCCCTATATTGTTAAAACTTAGGAAAAGGAGTGATATGGTTCAAGGTTCAAAGAGGAAGTCTAAAATGTGTTTATGGTAGTGATTTATGTGTGATCCCAAATCTATCAAAATTGAGAAAAGGAGATATTTCTGCTGAAATTTCATTCGTGGCTTATCGGATAAACATTTATGGATGACAAGAGTCTGTGTTATGAATTAGGATTTATGGTGGAAATACACGTTTCAACACTTTGTCATTTTTATTTGTTTCATGCACTGTTGGATATTTATATATCCAACAACTGCTAGTTGAATAGTGAAAATAAACGTTGATTAAATACAATGGGTGAACGTCATAGAAGTGTTTTTAACAATAGAAGAAGTGTTCTAGAGGCTAGCTGTTTTTGTACAAAATGAATGGGTTGACTGCAAAAACAAGTTCCACTTGAGTTACCACAGGACTTGATGTGATACCTGGCTGACCCAACTGAATACCTTATTGCGCAATCCAGCAAGCTATGAACATTCATTAATTACTAGATTTTCAAATGACATTAACCTTTGACCTTTATGTCAGTTTGTTTGGCCAAGGTAGACGATTTATTCCAAGTGGTCCGAAGTCTCTATGGTAAATAGTAAAAACGTATAAAGTGATTTTATCGAAGTTTCAATACTTTCAGGGGCAATAACTGCTAGAAGGGGGTCTCAGATCATTTCGGTATGATTATATTGAAGAACCCTTTAAGTGTACTGAATACATTGATAAAAGTTCCAAGTCTCTATCTCTTATGGTTTTAGAGAAGTAGCGATAACAAGTATTTAGTATAATAGGGACAATAACTCTGTGATTATTCAAAAGTGTGAGTCAAGGGGCTATATTTTAAATGTCTTAAGGTGTCCTACTATGTACATTTTGTCAGTTTGTTTGGCCAAGATAAACGCTAGCTGCAGATCTGTAGCTCTCTGGTTGAAAAAATTCGGATAGACAAACCAGAGAGCTACAGTTCCAAGCGTTGTAAAAACCTCCGATTTACGCCGCCGTTAATGTGTCGCTCGCTTCGGGAATTATATCCGAATTTAAAAGCATTCAACCGCCTAAAAAATTGGATTTATTAATTAAACATATAGTTTACCCTAACTCTGCTAACTTTGTTTTCCTTTCAATGGTTCACAACGGCCATCCTTCGCCTTGGAATGTCATCGTTTTAAAAAAAACTCGCCTTATGACAACCATGTTTACCTAGTAGCGAGATCTTGGGTGCGTCGATTTACCCAAATGGACCCAAATGAACCCAAATGGACCAAAATTCAAGCGGAAAACAATTATAATAAAATCCTCATAATTTAGGGAAATTTGGAAAAATAAAAGCCGAAGGTCCATAACAATAATTAAAATTATTTTAAAAAGTTGTTTTATTTTCATATAATATATATATTTATATTATTTGAATATACATGTTAATACATACATTATATACTTTTACAAATCGAGATAAAATGCTCATCTTTATTTTTTTTACAACGCTTGGAACTGTAGCTCTCTGGTTTGTCTATCCGAATTTTTTCAACCAGAGAGCTACAGATCTGCAGCTAGGTAGACGCTTCCATTCCAAGTGGTCCGAAGTCTCTATGATAAGTAATAAAAAGTTGGAAGTGATTTTTATGGAAATTTAAATACTTTCAGGGGCAATAACTACTAGAAGGGGGCTTTGGATAATAAATAGATTGAAGAACCCTTTAATTGTACTAAAGACATTGGTAAAAGTTCCAAGTCTCTATCTCTTATGGTTTCAGCGATAACAAGCATTTCCTTCTCAAAGGGTAGTAACTCTGTAAGTTCTGGGATTTTTTTGATACAGGGTCAATTGGTATCATAACTTTTAATGAGCAATTACATAAAGTTTAAATTGTTTGGATAACTCTAATAACAAAAAAGTGACTTCGAGGTAAATAGAAACAAGAGGCCCATGGGCCACATCGCTCACCTGAGGAACAATAGGTATGATAAAATCAGCTTAATGGAGTCATAATACAAACTATCTGGACAATGTACAATAATACATGTAGATCCTGTATAAATAAAATCCATTTTCCCCTGGATATTCTTATGTTTATAATCATTAGTCCCTTTTCTAACAAGATGATTTTATAGTCATATCATATGTTGAGTATTGCAAAATGATCCTTAACAATAGTTTATATATTAGATATAAACGTACATCAAACTATGAACCTTCTCGGGAGGCCAAAGAATTGTCCTGGGGCCAAAGTCTTAACAATTATAAAGAAACATCTGGCTGATTAGTTTCTGAGAAGATTTTTAAAGATTTACCCTATATATTCCTTTGTTAAATTTTGACCCCCCCCCATTGTGGCCCCACCCTACCCCTGGGGATCATGATTTTCACAACCATGAATCTACACTACCTGAGGATGCTTTCACACACGTTTCAGCTTTCCTGGCTGATTAGTTTCTGAGAAGAAGATTTTTAAAGATTTACTCTGTTTATTCCTATCTAAAACATCGACCTCCCATTGTGGCCCAAACCTACCCCCAGGGTTATGATTTTCACAAATTTGAATCTACACTACCTGAGGATGCTTCCACACAAGTTTCAGCTTTCCTGGCTAATTAGTTTCTGAGAAGAAGATTTTTAAAGATTTACTCTATTTAATCATATGTTAAACTTCGACCCCCCATTGTGGCCCCATTCTACCCCCAGGGGTTATTATTTTCACAACTTTGAATCAACACTACCTAAGGATGCTTCCAAAGAAGTTTCAGCATTGCCGGCTGATTAGTTTCTGAGAAGAAGATTTTTAAAGATTTACTCTATATATTCCTATGTTTAACTTCGATCCCCCATTGTGGCCCCACCCTTCCCCCGGGGGTCATGATTTTCACAACTATGAATTTACACTAACTGAGGATGCATCCACAAAAGTGTCAGCTTTCCTGGCTGATTAGTTTCTAAGAAGAAGATTTTTAAAGATTTACTCTATATATTCCTATTTTAAACTTCGACCCCCCATTGTGGCCCCACCCTACCCCCGGGGGCCATGATTTTCACAACTATGAATCTACACTACCTGAGGATGCTTTCACACAAGTTTCAGCTTTCCTGGCTGATTAGTTTCTGAGAAGAAGATTTTTAAAGATTTACTCTATATATTCCTATGTTAAACTTCGATCCCCCATTGTGGCCTCACCGTACCCCGGGGGTCATGATTTTCACAACTTTATATCTACACTACCTGAGGATCCTTCCACACAAGTGTCAGCTTTCCTGACCGATTAGTTTCTGAGAAGAAGATTTTTAAAGATTTATTCTATATATTCGATCCTTCATTGTGGCCCAACCCTACCTCCGAGGATCATGATTTTTACAAATTTTAATTTACATTACCTGATGATGCTTTCACACAAGTTTCAGCTTTCCTGGCTGATTAGTTTCTGAGGAGAAGATTTTTAAAGATTTACTCTATATATTCATTTGTTAAACTTCGACCCCCCATTGTGGCCCCACCCTCAGGTGAGCTAAAAAGGTTAAGTTTACAATACAATAAGTTGTTAAAGTTGGTTTCTGGAAGAACAGACTTTGAAAATTTTCTTAATAAATATTGACAAATATTTTACTTTTTTAAGCTTTAGTTTTTAAGATCTGTGTACAAACATAGAATTGTGAGCAAATCGCTGTATCTTGCTTATAATTCGAAGCTTAACACTCAAATATGGTTAGTAAATAGAAATTGTAAACAATTAAACACAAGAAACATGCACTACATGTATAACAAATAAAGAACACAATTTATTTTTTCGAAATGAATCATATATATATACATGTATATACCTACATATTTCCGTCAGCGATATCAAACTCTATTTAAACTGAATAAACTCGAAAAAATGCCGAGCATCTCAACAAAACCTATTGCATTAATCTACATGTACCATTACGCAAAAGATAATGCCGAATTACCGATAGAATGAATTGTATTTCAGTACCCGTCCCCTACATCCGATTATGCTTAATTTGCGCAGGTAAACAGTTAACTGTTTGATTTACCGAAGTCTCTGTTTGATTTCATACGTAAAAATCACGAAATACAGACGATAGTTTCCAGGTTACAAAGCATAATGAGAACGAAACGAAAATCAGAACAAGCTAACACCAACGTCATGTGTGAAAACTGTCAACGCATTGAAATATTTAGCCTCAATTTACTTCACAAAATCGGCACCAATATATTTTGTATGTTTCAAAATTTCCCTTCATACGCGAACTGTTGCACAACAAGCAAATTCATCATAGTCAGATCGACCCTTTTTTGTATAATGTCATGGCTGCTTTAAACAAAGAACCTCGTTTTAGAAGTATGGAATCATTTTACCGGATGCCGAACCCGAAGCTATTAAACTGATTGAAACACGCATTTCCTTTATTATTATTTTCGTAATAACTCAGATTTGAAACAAAATTTCCACTTAATTTTTGCAATTTATATTTTCCTTCCCATAAGGATAATTTATGCTAAACTATGTTGAATTTGCCTCGGTAGTTCTTGAGAAGAAGATTTTTAAAAATGCACCCCCCCTTTTTCTACAGTTTCAAGGTTTTCTCCGCTTTGAATACAGATCAAACTTTTATTTCTGCAATTTATATTTGCCCTCCCATAAGGATGATTTGTGCCAAATTTGGTTGAAATTGGATAAGCGGTTTTAGAGAAGAAGTTCAAAATGTAAAAAGTTTACAGACGGACAGACGGACAGACGGACGGACAGACGGACGACGGACAAAATGTGATCAGAATAGCTCACTTGAGCTTTCAGCTCAGGTGAGCTAAAAAGGAGAATAAAGAACATTAAGAAATCTAGAGGTCTTTCACCTGAAAGGTGGAAATACCTAATGAGGAAAAACAATATGTCTACTAGCTGCCTTATATTCTCACTTAACTTGCATTCATTGTTATATCAACACATCTAAAGAAAAATATTCAGCTCTTTCTCAGCAAACTCAAAGTACAACCCCTACCCACCTCCACCCCCACATAGAATTTAAAAAAGAATTGGTGAAAGGCTTAAAAGTCTTTTTAAATATGCAGTCAGTATATATTTAGTTTTATTAGAAGTAAAGACGAGTGATTTTAATTTTTTTTTCAGATATTCGGATGTCAAGAAGATTGTTAAATAGTCACATTTTGATCATTTTGGCCCTGCCCATAGAGCTCCTGTGGGACAAAAGCCAATTTATGTTCTCCTCACCCCAATAATGCACCATGATACAAAATTTAAGAAGAAGTAAAATGATTAATTATGAACGCACGACGACGGACGAAAACCAATTGAAAATGGTCACCTAAGTATTGTACTATTGTCATTTTTTTTATCTTTGTTTAAATCAGGTTTGAGTATGTTACAGATTTACTACATAACGTGACTTACATTCAAAGATTCTATCGCTAGTAAAAGCGGATTTATTGCATCCATATCTGAAACGACTGCAATTGTATGCTTGCAGGTTTAATTCATGGTCGACCACATATAAACACACACCTGAAACAAATCAAAAACTTCTGAAAAATGTTAAACATCTCATGAACAATGATTTTAAGTCTTTTAAAAAGGATTTGTTGATTATGAATAAATATATATTTAGTACTTAAAATTATCAACATTGGGTTTCCTACGGTGTCCGATCTATAAATGGATATTATACAAGTATGTAATGTTAGTGATGGGTAATGTCACAAACAAAATAAAAATATCAAATATAAGAGAAAAACCAATTTCTACTTTGACACACAATAAATTATATTTATATATAAAAATTAACAATTTAACTTAAACTACAAAAAATATATTTATGTATATGTATGGAACAAACTGCACTATTTCCTAATTTATACCTTCCTGAATCCAAATAAAAGACCGTTTAAAACAGAATTCTAACAGCTCCGTCAAGTTTTTGTTTGGTAAGCACGTGTAGCCGTTTCTTGTTGTGCAATTCAGGAAAGAAGACCTGATTTTCCACTCCGTTTCATTTCTTGGACAAAATGCTGTAGTGTATACTGGAAACTTATAACCCTCAAGCTTTCTCTGAAAGTATGAAAAGTCCTGTTTGTCAACGATATTATAATACAATATAATTGTTTTCATTAGAATGAACAATAATTTATAAAACAAAAGAAAAACAACAAAACCAAAGAAACAATATCACATCTTTTGATCTTTGTGAAAAAAAAATGCCTAGG
The DNA here is from genome assembly GCF_025612915.1 of Magallana angulata. Taxonomy (NCBI): domain Eukaryota; kingdom Metazoa; phylum Mollusca; class Bivalvia; order Ostreida; family Ostreidae; genus Magallana; species Magallana angulata. The sequence goes on from NC_069115.1 coordinate 46,785,940, forward strand.
TGTATGATTGTTTCAGTGAATGTCTTCGAAAATCAAAATGTCGATTTTAGATATTCATTTATAGTTGTACATATACGGTAAATTGTAAATCAGAAATCGTCAATTGATTTTTATGTCCAAAACAAAAAGAAATTTAGTTTTTTATCTAACATACCTGTTACAAAATACACATTGTTTCAGATGAATTTTAAAGCAAACAGAAACACTTTTTTTTTCACAATACAAAACGATGAACAAATCATTTCATAGGCATGTACATGTTATATATGAGCAAGAAATATTAATAAGTTATAATTAATCATTACCACTTGCATGTTCATGTGCTCATGCACAATTCTTCATCTGATTGAACAAGTAAAACAACATCAGTTTTTAATTGTTTTAACTACACACGAAACCTAGAAAACATTGTTCTTGATCATGTGAAAATGCATAAATTGAAATAGATTATTAAAAAATATCATTGTATTGATTGCTACAAGATTCAAAATTAACTAATACTCAACTACATTCAGGTTAACTTTGTACAAAAACATGGGGTTTAAAGACATTAGTTCTCATTTTTTGGAGTTTAGGTTACAAAATGCTAATCAATGACTTGCTTTTACGATAAAAACGTTCTCTTCCATTTTGTCTGTTTTCGGATCCTTCTGTATAAACCAACATTGACAGATTGATGTGTACTACTTTCTCGACAAAACAAAACACTTATTACGTTTGTTTATGACTGTTTACAGAAATTTGTGGGATCGATAAAGTCTATAGAAGGCGAGGCGAAGCTGAGCCTTCTATGGACTTTACCAACCCCACAAATTCTGTAAACAGTCAGTAAAAAACGTAATGAGTATGAGTAATATTGTGGACTCAATTCTTTATACAGTAAGATATTACTAACTAAATTATTAATCGTATATTGGCTTGCATTGTTTGAAAAATCTTGGAAATTTTATCTAAATAATTAATCCCCCCACACCAAAAAAAGACAATTTCTATTTCAAGATTTTTCCGCTTAAAAGTTCATTATAAATACATAAGTGTACTAAAATTATGATTTTTTTGCGATTTGTTGCGAAAACTTTGCAGAATTGTTTGAAATGTAATATTATATGATCCGTGGCTCTTTCATTTGTGATGAGAGTGTTAATTTATTTACAATATTGAAATGTATATTAGGATAAAAAAAACCACCAGTGAAATTAGTTATTAAGGTCTTCCGCTTCCGAGCGGAAGACGTTACTAATATTCTGAACAGGTCGAGACCACTATATTTTGTGACGTCGGCATAAATTTGCATAAAAAATTAGCCATCTGTTTACTTTTATCGACAAACCGATCAGGTGAATGAGTTGCAAGGCATTGTTGGCTACTACAAGTTTCAGTGTATACAAGGCGTATTGAAAATATATATACCATTTTGAATTGTCCTTTGGAAACTCATTTTGAATGATTTTTCAGAATTTATGAAATTGATATGGACAATTATGTCTAATCTTCAATTTCTATGCTCACATTTAAAAAATATTGCATATGAGGACTAATATCAACCTATCTAAATATCCCATTGTCAATGTTCAAAAGAGAGGTACGTCCTATTGAATTAGAAGCAATGAGTACCGCTTTTTTTCACGTGATACCCCATACTTGGGACAACATTAGTAGAATGCGCGTTGATATTTTCTTCAGAAACAATCATCAGAACGCTTAACGGACAAAATACTACATGTACATGCTGCAAAGCTTGCGCTTCTGCGTTTGTATATTTGTGCATTTCTACTTCCGTAACTATTCACGTATGTTAAAAATGTACAGTTACCAGTATTTATTTCTAGTGCACAATGATAAAGTCACCAATACACACTTGTGCAGTTTTTTCTTATCAAAATATGTTTGTCTTGTACGCGTATGTTTGTCAGTCGTATGATACTGATCATTTTTGAAGCAACGATTGATCAACTAAAACAACAGTATTTTTCATTGTGAGCATGGAACAAAGTCAATAGTACGTAGTCTTTCCTTTTATACCTTGCAAGGTAAAAATCAAGATATACAAACATTCCGGCAAGCAATTAAGTATTGTGGATAAAACAGACATTTACCACGTGCTTTTGTTGAATCGTAAACACGTTGTAGACCGTCATGCATTGCAACGCATTTACTGGATTGGAGAATCAGTTTGAGGAAAATACTGTCACGTGTTAAATAATGCTATCCATATAAGGTAATGTACCCGACCTGCTGAAAATATATTCAGATTTCTTATAAAAAAAAAATTCTTCTAGACGCCAACTTTGAATCCTAATATCACGCTCGTTTGTTCACTGATTGTTTTGAAATTTTTAGGTCCAAAAACATGCCGCGCGATGTTGTCGTTTTACTTGATGAAAAACCCTATCCGCTTTTGAATTATTCCCCTTGTATTAAGAGTCTCAAAAATGGACTAGTTTGGAAGCTGATACATTGAATTGGCATAAGACATATTTCATTTGTTATCTAAATACAAATAAAAGGAGTGGTATAGGTGTTGAAATAAAGGTTAGGAAAAATGCAAAAAATTTCAACAACAACAAAATTTATAGTCAATATTTGCAGAAACAATTTTTGTCAGTTGAGTACATTTTTGTGGGGGTGTGCACATTTAGGAAATTTTGAAAAGGCTTCTTGTAATGCACTAACTAAATACATGCAGCGCGTCAAGATGATTCCACATAGAATTCCCAAATATTTTTATTTTATTCATGTGTACTTTTTCATTTCATAAATATAAACCTCTTTGACCTTATTTTTGTTGTTTGTTTCAAAACTGTGCCCCTCTTTATATTTAGATGCATTACGAGACTCAGGTAACCGATCGATAGCAGAGTCGCTAGCTGTATTCAGGCCGTCGCACAGACGACAGTGCATGTGCTTGTAGAGCTGGACGTACACATGTTTAACGCCCCACCGTTTTACTGTAACGAAGACATCTTGAATTGTTTCAGTACTGGGAGATGTGTTAATAAAATGGTTCCAATGCATGGTAATTAAACTCAACTCGGCCTAATATAAAGCATAATGTGTATTATGAAAGGTGTGAGGGAGACCTTCTATTGCAAAAAAGTAATGATGAATAATTTAAAGAATGTGTTTGCCTTTGCTGTATTCCATTTCATGTGTTCTTTTAAAATAATTTTTTTTATTTTTAATACATTGACGGACAGCAAGATATTTTGTAGAAGTTGACCGTAAAATGTGAATTTTCTCCATTTACTAAAGTAAAGCGAAGTTGCAAAGCTTAAACTTGTTCCGCTTCAAATTCAGAATTTAGAACTTATTTTTGCTGATATTTAATTGATTGATTAACGCTAATCAATTAACAGTTCTTGCTCGATTTACCAGTTTTAAACACAGGCGCTTGTTGTAGTAATTAAAACTCACCCTTAAGTATAATATTATTATACCATGGGGGTAAACGTTATCACAGAAACAAGTGCCTGTGGTACGTGACTCCGCTGGTCATTAATTATATTGGAAATATATTTCGATATCATAATATCTTAATAGATCATTTATGCTTAGGTGTTATGCATGACCAGAACAATGAAAGATAAGGGGTTATGTAACAATTCGATTTAAATATAAGGGATGTGCATTTGTGAATGCTTAAGTCTATGACTGCGCACAGATTCTTCACGAAAACTTAGTGGCTCGAATTCCGAGGCCAGTGTATTTTGAGGTCGGTTATGGAGGCTCGGTGGTCACCAAATTGCACATGAGATCTACGGCTACAATAGATATTCAAAGCGACACGGTGACTTAAAAAGATATTTTACTTTTTGATGACAACAAACATAACAGGAAACATATAATTTTTTATCATACCGGAGGTTTCAAGCAGTATGAGTCATCACCTATTAGTTTACAAGTCTTTAAAAATCATCCGGAATTCTACATCTAAACAATCCGTTTTAGACATTGATTTGAATGACACGTAATTGCGTTTGCTGTCTAAAACTAGTTACAATGGGATTGATGCATTTAGAAAAGTACTGGAACCTGAAGTTATTCGATGTCTGCAGTAAGACAGGCATTCATAGATAGTGCATCTTGATAAATATTTTAAAAAATCAGTTCTTGAATATGGAGGATAATCGTGTTCAAAAATCCAGACATGTAAACTTGTAAATCCGAATATGCAATCGTGTTGATGTGTGAGTCTGAAGTATGAATGTGTGTAATTCTGGTCCTGTAACCTATAAACCTCCTGCATAAACACTCAAGAGTTGACTTCACAGGCCTTCAATCTAATTCTTAATACAGATGCACATTTGCAGCTGTAAAATGCTGTTTGTTATTTACATGTAACCTGTCACTATAATACGCATTTTCTATCCGGTATCTCTGCATTTGGTATCTCTATTTTCTGAAATATGGAGGATAATCGTGTTCAAAAATCCAGACATGTAAACTTGTAAATCCGAATATGCAATCGTGTTTATGTGTGACTGCCTTGGTATGAATGAGTGTAATTTCGATCGTATAACCTAAACAACTCAGGGATAAACACTTTAGAGTTGACCCCACAGGCCTTCAATCTAATGTTCTCTACAGATGCTGAATTGCAACTGTAAAATGCTGTTTGTTATTTTCATGTAACCTGCTACTATAATACACACTTTCCATCTGTAATCTCTGCATTATTGTATTCCCGTTTTCTGAAATATCACGGCTGACATGTTCCAAATTGACACATGTAAAGTCTACAAGTTTGTCGAATTTTGAAATGACCATATATGGAAACAGTGACGTCACTGATAGAAAAAGGCTAGCTGCAGGTAAAGGCATGCAGTAATCGCCGGAATAGGGACGGAATAAATAAAAAAAAATTAGGTAGGCCTATAATCATATTATCTTTGGATAACAACATTTCATAGAAAGTATTATTTTTCGGAAAATTAAATTATGAGATTGTACATTTTATCAAATTAATGTATAAAAGATGCGAGTGAAGATTTCGATCGGCTACAGATATATTCTTAGAACTGAAAAATATTACATTAAATGACTTTGTTTGAATAAACGTGTATTAAGATATATATGAATGTATATATATATATATATATATATATATATATATATATATATATATATATATATATATATATATATATATATATATATATATATATATGAGAAAAGAATGAAATATTAATATTGATATTGAAAATTATAGTCATAGTATAGTAGGTATACAAGCACCCCCCCCTCCCCCCCCCCCCACGGATTAGGATTTTCATGATTTTGGGAATTCTTGTCAAGATTTCTGATGAGTAGTTAAGCCCCCCCCCCCCCCCACTTTCAATTTGCTTCCAACGCCACTGTTATTAGAATACATGCAACATATTGTTAAAGTATAGGCCTCGGCTGAATTAAGAAAATATCTCCAAAAGCATCCTTATTGCTACCACAAAGTTGAGACAAGACCCCCCGCCACACACACACACACACACACACACCGCCAAAAATTACAAATTACAAATTACAAAAGTTGCAAAGTATCGATAAGAAAAACAAACTAATATTCAAAGACATTGGTTTTGAGATTGTGATTAATATGAGACATATGAAGCGACACCCTCTTCAAAAAAATAAAAACAAATTCCAAAGATAAGGTTAACCGTCGTGAAATTAAAATGTTTATAAATTATTTTAAGAAATGTTTCTTTGCCTTGTCGGCAATATATAGGGGAAAAAAGCCTATTATGCAGGTAAAAATTGGCGGGTTTTTTTTTTCAAGCAATTATTACGGGATATGAGTATGACGTCCTGAATGTCGGTTCAATATAGACTCACTTTGTGAAGTGGTTGATAAAAATTTCTGGAGAGCTATTATAATACAGCTTTACAGCCACTTGTGAACTAGCTGCAGGTCTGTAGCTCCCGTCTGAAAAAAATTCGGATGGACTGGGAGCTAAAGTGCCTCCAATAGTAAAAACTTCAATTTACGGCGCACAAAAATATGCACTAGTTTATTATTATTGAAGATTGTGTAATTATTTATCTTTCACTTACACAACAAAAAAGTATAAATACAAATATAACGTATTTTTTTTCGCAAAAAATTACCAGATCTTTGCAGGTCGTTTATTCTAACTAATTCAGAAAAATAATAAGAGTAAAGCTGTCAGAGTGACAGCAAACCGGGTTTTCTTTTGTGTGAACAGTAACCAAAATCCATTAGTCAATCCTGAATTGATAAATACTACCTATCCAAAGAAATGAGGTACTCTATATGCAATGTTTTTGCCCAAAATGACTAAGTTCAACAGCTGATATTTTTTCATAAATTATCAGAAATCAAAATCCTAGCAACTTGCATACCTCTGATATATGTATAATTGATCTGTAAAAGAACAACTCCTATCTTGAAAACTGTTCGATGAGTTATCGGTATTATAAAGGTACCTTTTTGACAGCCACTCGACTGCCCGCAATTTTTACTATTTCAATAAATGGAAACCCGGTTAAAAATCCTCTCTCAAAATTCTTAGAATTCAGAAGCAATGGAATTACATGGGACCTCACGGAGGTCTTTGAACCCCATGCCGCTCAAAATATATTTACCCCCTTGAAAATTTCTTGATCCGTCTCATTTCTAGAAAAGAGTTCGCATTAACTTATATTCCTGTGTAAATTACATGTCAATTTTTTTAGAGAAGTAAGATAGTAGGCATTTCTTTTTATAATACAATGAGAATTATATTACGGAAATTAGCGCATTCGTCACATCAGCAACGATTTTATTATACATGAACTTCTTCCTGTTTGGTCCAGTTTCAATCATACTTCAATTTTTGTTCTGAAAAGAAAACCAGTATTTTCGATAGAAAAGGTGTCGTTCATTAAAAGCTTATTGCAACAGTTTAGCTAAATATTGTTATACCCGCACTTCTAAAGAAAGTTCGGGTATATGCACTTTCTAAAGAAAGTTCGGGTATATTGTTGTTACTCTGTTCCGTCCGTCCGTCCGTCCGTCTGTCACGTTTTACTTTCTCAAACTGCTCTTACATCTTATAAACCAGCAATCTGAACTCTTAGAGTTTGATTTGGGGTGTCATGTTGTTTTGTTAAAAGGTTTCAAAAATTCTCTGGTAGTCCTGGGGGTCAAATAATTGGTAAAAAATGACGTTTTTTTCACAAAAAACCTTCTTCCTCGAACTCCTCCTACATTTTCAACAGTAGACAAATCATCTCTTGGAATATGTTTTAGGGTATCCTATAGATGCGCAATAAGGTTTCGGAATTTTCAATTTTGTCCTGGGGGTCATTTAATGGCTGAAAAATGACGTTTTTTTTTTACAAAAAAAACTGGTTTCAAAAACGTCATTTTTTTTGGCAGTAGCCAAATGATCTTCTAGAATATGATTGGTGGTGTCATATTGAAGTGTGATCAGGTTCCAGAATTGTTTTTTTATTAAGGGGATCAGTGGGCAACAAAAAATGACGTTTTTTTGCAAAAAAAGTATGGTTCCAAGAACTCCTCTTACAACTTTTGGGGTAGCTACGTCATCTCTTGGGATATAATTGGGGCTGTCCTATAGATGTGCAATAAGTTTTTAAATTTTTAAATTTTATCCAGGGAGTCAAATAGTAGCAGAAAATTGACGTTTATCACTCAAAAAAAAACCATAGATCCCAGAACTCCTCTTATGATTTAATGGATAGACACATCATATCTTGGGATATGAAAGGGACAGTTCTATAGATGTGCAGTAAGGTTTTAAAAATTTAAATTTCATCCAGGGAGTCAAAAAGTAGCACGAAATTGACGTTTATCACTTCAAAAAAACATAGATCCTAGAACTCCTTTTATGATTTCATGGATAGACACATCATATCTTGGGATATGATAGGAACTGTTCCATAGAGCAATGTAGATGTGCATTACGGTTTCGAAAAATTAAATTTAACCCTGAGGCCCATTACCTACATATCTTTTGATGCCCTTTAAGGATCAAGAATATATACATAGTTAAGGGGTGGGGATCTCAACCGTTTTCGAGATATTCGTGTACTTCCTGTTCGAGGGGGTCATGACCACCCCCGGGGCCCATGACCTACATACCGTTTGATGCCCCTTGACACAAGGAACAAGAATATATATGGTTTAAGGGTGGGGATCTTAACTGTTTTGAAGATATTAAGGGACTTGCTGTTTGAGGGGGTCAGGACCACCCACAGGGCCCATGACCTACATAACATTTGATGCCCCGTGACATCAGAAACATGAATATATATGGTTTAAGGGTCATGATTATAACAGTTTCTGAGATATATGGTAATTTCAAATTCCTGGGGGGTGGGGATGACCCCAGGGGTCAGATCTAATAAACCCTATATATTGCCAGTAACAGTCAATATATGATTATGAAAACCTTATATTATTATCTTTGTCCGTTTTCAAGTTACCATTTAAAATAGAGTCTACGATTCTTCCTACAAGGTTCAATGTTAGACCCCCCACCCTTTTGACACCCGTTAGGGTCATGACTTACATGCCATAATGATCTGATGCGCCATGACCTAAGGAGGAATAATATCTTTGGATTAAGGTGGGGATCTCAATAGTTTTTATGATATTTGATAATTTCAGGAAGAGCACTTGGGATCATGACCTACAAACCATCTGAAATGCCTTGAACAAAGAAACAATAATATAATATGTACATGATATATGATTCAATTTAAGAACCCAGATATAGATAAATCATCTATGTTTTGTAATACTTCCTATGTTTATATACATGTATTAGTTTGTGTTTTGTTCTATACTATTCATGTTCATGACTGTAGTATGGCTTAGTCTTATTTTAAATTACATTAAAAAATTGTCAAATATATGACTTGGAACCCCCACCCCCAAACAAGCTCAAATATAAACCGCCCCCCCCTTAATTGTCGAATGATCTATTAAATCAAAATATAATTTGGGTGTCTAAAAAAATTTATAAACTGGTAAAAAATGTTATTCTTAAAAAAAATTACATTACACCTTGCATAATTGACAAATGATCTATTGAGATATGATCAGAGGTCATATTTCTACCTTGGGATCAATACCTAGTATTCATTGACAAGTTAAAATTATTAACAATAAATGATTCAAATTATAAATGTTTATACTCCACATTCACCCCCCCCCCTCCAGTCTAACCTGGTTGTTAAGATTCAGTCTTCTTAATACATTCTTACATGTTTGCAGTCGCAAATTTTAAATCATATCTTGATTGCTTTTTCTCTCCTGCTGCACATTAACATTTTGAAATTGTTTAATTCAATTTTTAAGATTTATAAACAAAATGTTATATGCATGTGTGTTCGCCTATTTGGGGCAATTGTAAAGTCTCCTAGACAAAGCAGTGACATCATTAGTCTAGGAATAACCCACATGGATCAAACACTACTGTACATATGAATAAGATAAAATACTTTATTGGGAGTTCATTTTAATCAATACATTAAGAAAGAAATATATACTCCTTCCTTCCTATTATAACTCATATAAAAATGATAATTAAGTGTCTAGTACACTTACTTACATGTGATACACAAATTTAATAAGAAATTGTTTATACAGGGTCAAGATGGGGTCAACTCAATAGTGCAAGTCTGACAAATGAAAAAAAATAACGTTTGCAACTAAAGTGACAGAAACTTTACAAATGCGATAGGATAGGTAACGATGATAAGCTTATTTAAACATTAAAAGATGATGATACAGTATGCTGTCAAATGGAGATCACATTTAGAAAGTGAAAGTAGAACTTATGTATGCTTGCATCTCATTATAATGTGTTACTGCTACAAAATGTATTATGCTTACCTATATTGGTCAGCATCATAATGATAATCCAATTAAAACACAATAATGAATTCCTTTAGCTGATCTTAACTAATCCTTTTCTGCATATGGAAAACGCAGACATGTATGTATACACGCGAACCATGCATCTAATCGAAGAGCTGGGTAAAACTAGTACCCGCTAATGATACATGCAGATCTGTGTTGTGTACGTAACTTCAGACAAAGATCAGTTATTTGTAACATGCATGTATTTTTATGACCTATTCTTCAAATCCACTTGCACCATTTTATTAGGTAAATAACAACTATAAGGTGGTGCAGGACACCTGCATATCGTTACAGAATTTCTGTGAAAATAAGGTTAATAAGTCCAAAACTAGCGCATTTTTTTGTGCGCCGAAAATTGCAGTTTTTTACTATGGGAGGCACTGTAGCTCCCAGATCGTCCAACCGAATTTTTTCAGACCAGGAGCAACAGTCCTGCAGCTAATAATTATATAGACCGTTATACTTTGTATGAAATGAAATGTTAAGATTATTGATTAACTGAAAATTCACTGCAAACAGTTCAACCCCAAATTGCACATAAAGTGCTGTTCATGTGTATTATCATATGGGAAGGGATCTTATCCTTCAGTTATGAAAATTATAATTTTTAAATGTATTACCGGAGTTTGCATGTGGCCTTCATTTTTAGCTCACCGAGACGAAGTCAGGGGGAGCTTATGCTATACCCTCGGCGTCGGTGTCGGCGTCGGCGTCCGGACCTGGTTAAAGTTTTTGTTGCAGGTCCTGTATCTAAGCTATTACTTGTCCTATCTTCACCAAACTTGCATTGATGATGCATCTGGACCTACTTATGGACTTGAAACACTTGGATGCTGAATCTGAGTCCTAAATTTCAGATGCTGGAGGAGGTTAAGGTTGTTGGACCAGGTTAAAGTTTTTGTTGCAGGTGCCCTTTAATAGCAATATCTAAGTTACTGCTGGTCCGTACTTCACCAAGCTTGCATGGATAGTGTGTCTTATGATACTGATGCACCAGACAGGCTTGAGTGCTGAATCTGAGCTATATGTTTCGGATGCTGGAGAAGGTTAAGGTTTTTGGAGCTGGTTACGTTTTTGTTGCAGGTGCCCTTTGATAGCAATATCTAAGTTACTGCTGGTCAGTACTTCACCAAACTTGCATGGATGGTGTGTCTTATGATACTGATGCACCAGGCAGGCTTGGGTGCTGAATCTGAGCTATAGGTTTCGGATGCTGGAGGAGGTTAAGGTTTTTAGAGCTGGTTAAAGTTTTTGTTGTAGGTGCCCTCTGATGATTATATCTTAGTTACTACTTGTCCTAACTTCACCAGACTTCCATGGATGGTGCGTCTTATGATACTGATGCACCTGACAGGTTTGAATGCTGAGTCTGAGCCATAGGTTTCTGATGCTGGATATGGTTAAGTTTTTTGGAACAGGTCACATGTTTAATAGATAATAGTACTTTTTCAAACTGATTAAACTGTAGTATGAATGAATCACAGAGGAAGCTTCAGATGCGGAGCTTGATCTCCATTATCAAGGATGCTAAAAAATATGTCTTAGTTATTACAGGTCCTAACTTCACCAAACTTGTCTTATGATACAGATGCACCTGACAGGCATGGATGTTGAATCTGAGCCACTAAGGTTGCGGATGCTGGAGCAGGTTAAGGTTTTAATTGCTAGTGCCCTCTGATGATGATATCTTAGTTATTACTGGTCTGAACTTAACCAAACTTGCATGGAGATGCGTCGTATGTATACTGATGCACCTGACAGGCTTGAATGCTGAATCTGAACCATAGGTTTCGGATGCTTTATGAGGTCTAGTTTTTTTGGAACAGGTCACATGTTTTATAGATGATAGCTTGCATAGTTGATTTGACTATATTATAAATGAAACGCAGAGGTTGCTTCAGATGCAGAGCCTGATCTCCATTATCAAGGATGCTAAAGAAATCTCCTACCTCACTCAAACCTGCTCGATAGACAGATGTGTTTGTTGATAAATGATATAACATGATTCCTATGATATAGTATTGTATGGTATGAAACAATATTGTTTAATATGATACAATATAATATCATACGTAATATTATAAAAAGTTATATGATACAATATGATATCGTAAATTTTCTTTTTATATTTTATGTTATGATATTGTATCATGATATCGTTATGTATAGTATTGTATATTATGATACAATAATGTATAATATTATATTGTATTATTAATTTATTATTTAATCACATGATACTATTACATAAGATATTGCAAAATATAATATTGTATCCTATAATACTAATATGATATATTATCACATCACATGAAATTGTATTGTATGATATTGTAAAATATATTATTGTATCATATGATACAATATGTATAATATAATATTGTATTATATGATATTTTACTTTATCACATAATATTATCTCATTTGATATGATACAATGTTGTATCAAATAATATTGTATCATATGATACAATATCATATTATGTATCAAAACTGATACAGTATCATACAATATCATCCTATATTATACAATATAATATCATATGTTTCAATGTTATGATGTATTATGTAATATGATATTGTAATATAATACTATATTGTTTTATATATTATGATATTGTATTATTTAAACCAATACAATAACGTATAACACAATACAATGTCATATCATACATTACAACATCATATCTCATCATTGTTTATTATGGTATTTTAATGTATTATATGATAGATGTTGTAAATATGATAGGATGCAATAATTAATTTTATATTATTGTATTGATTAACATATAATTATCATACAATTTTTTAACAGATGATATACGATATTGTGTCAAAACAGAATCCATGAATATTCAAGATCATAAAGTATGATTTTCATTTAATATGATAAAGTTGGTCTCATAAAGGTGAAGTCTCATAAGGGTGATGTCTCGTCTCGGTGAGCTTTGTAATCTGTTATTACTTATGTTTAATTAAACTGGTACAAAACAGTGTTATTTAGGGGCAAACACTTGGTGCGGGTATTACTGTCTAATGACAGCATCTAGTTTATTTTACGTCCATTCCGGCGATTACGGCATGCCTTTTCCCGCAGCAAGGCAGTTGCTTGAAGACTTTACATTTGTCAATTTGTATATCATGTCAGATGTGCTATTGCCGAGCCTGAAGGTACAAATGCAGAAAGTACGGATTGAAAGTGTGCAAAGTTAAAGGTTTAATCAACCAATGTTAACACTAAAGTTGCAGAATGTGCATCATGCGAAGGAACACGTGTTTATGCCCGAGTTTTCTAGGTTACACGATCAGAATTACACATATTCATACTCAGGCTCACACATCAACACGATTGCATATTCGGATTTACAAGTTTACATGTCTGGATTTTTGAACACGATTACCCTCCATACTGAAATAGCACAGCTGACATATTACAAATCGACAAATGTAAAGTTTACATGTTTGTCAAATTTAGACATGACCATATATAGAAACAGTGACGTCATCGATAAACAAGGCTTTTACATATTATAACTCTGTTTAAAATATATACATATACACGCAATTTTATTATCATAGAGTACATGCAACTAATTGATAAAGTATAAAGCTCGGATGAATAAAGGAAATGTCACTAAAACCATCGTTATCACTACTAATATTGGAACCCCCCTTCCCTCCCCGAACAAGGAAAATACACGGGGTCGACGGGCTGATCAATTAAATGGTTGAGGAAACAAGTTGTCAATAAGAAAAGCAAACTCTCTAAAGACTTCGGTTTAAGAAGTGACAGGAGTAGCGACACCCCCCCCCCCTTTTTCCAAAACAAAAATTAAAAATATCCAAAGATAAGGTAAACTGTCGTGAAATTAAAATGTGTATAAATTATTATTTTTTTTTTACGGTAATATACGGAAAAGGAGCTTAAGGTAAATTGATAAAATGTTTTCATTTCAAGCAATTATCATGGGATATATATAAAAATGGCGTCCTGAATGTCGACTAAATACAGACTCACTTTGTGATGTTGGTTAAACTAAAATATCCGGAGAGCTAAACAGCTTTACAGCCAGCTGTGAACATGTACTGTTTACCATAATGCAGCTATACTTTGTTTTTTGTGATCGGCTTCGGCCGATCACTGTTGTGTCCATATGAGGCATCCGGCAAATAATTCCACGTGCGCACACATGCCGCCTGCATAAGTAGTTCTTATAAAAACTTGAAGCTTTGGTTTAGCATTTATATAACATTTTACTCAGTTTTATTTCAATTCATTTACCTTAAAAGATGCAAACATACATAAAATACAGTTCGACCTGTTAATTCAAGAATGCACATTTTGTCTCACGCGTAAGAATTTTGATCGAAAGATTTATTCAGTAATGCAGTTGACCTCGATGAACTGACCTCGATCATAAGAAGATGCTCCATGAAATGACCTTGAACTATTGATGTTGCATCATAGTAGCTAGGAAGACGGCTTGATTTATAAACAAGGTTACGTTATAATGTGACATCAATAGCAAGTAATGAAGGCATTCAATGTTTTTCAGTCGCATTAAATTATTTTAATACAACTCTTTCTTTGTATAAGTGTTAATGCTCTTTAAAGAGCCCTACTCAGTATTCTGAAGAAGAAGAAGAAGATACATTAACATTTAATAATTACGTTAAAAATATAAAACTAGACAAGGAGTTTACGAACGGCTTTCCCCAAACTTATTTCAAATTGAAATGTGTTGACGGTTTAGAATGATGAAATTATGGTGTACAGATTCAAAATATTCTATATTTTGTAAAAATACAGTACTTTTTAAATTATTTTACATCAAACTGATCATGTTTATTGCTTCTAGCTATCTATATATCATTATTGCCGATCATTCCTTTAAAAGGAATACTTGTTAAACTTACTGTCAATACATTATATATTTTTATCAGATTTAATAATTAGTATCTACCAGTTTAGATACAGTCAAAGTCTGACCCACCTATTCCTTAGTTTCAGAAATCCAATTTTCGAAGAAAAATCATAATTATAAAAACGTAAACATACTTGTATCCAATCATTTTTCTTCAAAACCTTTCAATTTTTGACAAAATTTGTGCTCTTATAAATAATAATGAAACTTCTTTTGATAACAATTTCAGATTGATTCCTCTCTAAAAAATTTTACAATTAAGAAGCAATGGAGCTACACGGGGTCTCACGGCAGTCTCAAAACCCCCCATGCCAATCGAAATATATTCACTCCGTCAGAAAATTTCTTGATTCGTCTCATTTCTAGAAAAGAATACGCATTCAACTTGTATTTGTGAGTTTAAATTACTTGTAAAATTATTTTAGAGATATAAGATATTATGCATTTCTTTTTGCAATAAAAGTTTACCATTAAGATGTGATACCAAGGGGATTAAATTACAGAAACTCGCGCATTCGTCACACACAGTTTCAATCATACCTCAATAAATTTTTTAGGAATAATATTTTTGATCCTAAGAAATAGTGTAGCTCATTAAAAGCTTATTATAACAGTTTAACTGAAAACTGTTTATTTTGGTCCATTCCGGCGATTACAGCGTGCTTTTTCCCGAAGCATCATTAGGTCATGCTAAAATTTAACAATCTCTTAGACTTAACATTTGTCGATTTGTGACATATCAAATGTGCTATTTCCGAACATAAAGATACAAATGCAGAAACTACGGATTAAAAATGTGCAAAGTTAAAGGTTAAGTTCACTATAACAACCAAAAAAAAATCAATCAAGCTGCAAAATGTGTATCATACAAATGAATTGAATCAAATCTTAAAATGTTTATGCCCGAGTTTAATATATAAGTTAGACGATCAAAATTACACGCACTCATACTCAGGCTCACACACTAACACGATTGCATATTCGCTTTTACAAGTTGACATGTCTGGATTTCTGAACATTATTACAGGCCATATTTGACGACATCAGGTTTCACTGAGAGGCCAGTCATGTTGTAAATTCAACATTTACAACAGGACAGGCCGCATAAATTGTTTATGATAAATGTCACACTGCAGTGTTACATTCCACTGCGCTTGCATGCATGGCTATGAAGCGAAAAGGGAACTCAATATTTATATGTTGGCCCAACGATAATTCTATTTTGTCTGATATATATTTACACCATGGACGCTGTAAGTTTTCAAAAGTTCATATTTTCTTATGATATATACATGTAAAACATTTGAGAATCGTTTAAAAATCGATATCAGGTAATCTTGGTTTTGTGTGTCACAATATCTCTTTTAATATGGTTTTTTAGCCGTAAAATAGTGTGTGGTAAGAAATATTCCAAATAATTTCTACCCTTGTTCCAAAGAAAAGGACTGTATACTGTGTTACTCTTGTGTCTTTGTCTGTGTTTCTGTTTCGTCGCAGTTTTCTCAACAATTTCTCTTTGCAGATGCTTGGAATTTTAGCACTCTTTTTGTTTTAGTATGCTAAGTTGTGGGATTTTTTTGTACGAATTTGACGTCAACATCCTATTGATCTGTGCATCTGTCCGTGGCAAATGTCCATTGCAGTTTCCTCATTAACTACTTAATAAAGCAGGTGCTTGAAAGTTTAACACACTCTTTGTTTTGGCATGCCATATGATTCTGTTATTTACACAAGAGCGAATGTTTACATCAAAGCGGAGGTATTACTAGTAAGCACTGGCTCACAGAATTCTTGTTTAGCTGTAAGATTTGAATATTTTCTAATTCCTCATCGTTTTATGCCAGGAGAGGAACTCAAAGTTGCGAGAAAACTGTTTCCGATATTTCTTATTTATTGCAAAATAATATGCTCAAAACATTCAAAACAGAGCATATTTTTATATCTAAGTTTATAAATCAATATGCATACATGTCTTTTTAGAACAAGTGAGAACTGAATCGTATATGGATATATTTCTGACATCAGGTTTGTCAGTTTCTATATGAATTTCAATATTGATGTTTTCAAGAAATAAAGAACGAAATTTCTACGGGATATATAGATATTTTATGAACAAACTTTCACAAACGCTTATAAAAGGGATGACCTTGACGGAAAATTCATTTCTTTATGTAAAAATTCCAGTTCCAGTAAAAGGCCACACCCTGAGACTGTGTGCTAAAGAATTTCGCTGTTCTCTACACTTTACAGTTATTTGAATTAGTTTCCATATGTAATTATATTCCATAAACCTAAGACTTAAATACTGATGGAAATACTGGAGTCATACATAGGACTTTGACAGACGTTGATTAGAAAAGTAATGCACTTACACATTCATTTAGGACGAAAATACAGGATAATATTACCAAGAACACAGGACGCAATTTTGTATACACATCCATGGTTTTTCCTCATCATTAGTCTTGCTGACTTTAAATCTATGACAATTTTGGTGTCAGGATTGTGAATGTTTTCGGTCTTAAACTAAACACATTAGTATTCGTATCCTTCCTTTTTGATCAAATTTCATCAGATGGGGCAACAAAGAGGTAATTTAAATTGTGCATTCTTCTAAGTAAAAGATAAAATTACTAAAAAAAATGTTTAAACAGTCACATTCAAGGCAAAAGTTCATTTATTTGAAATGTACTACTATTCATTGAGAGGGCAAAATTAAATTTCTCTAACTAACATTCTTAAAGGTCATGTGCATAGCGTAAATAAAGAGAAAGGTTGTTCAATGCGCATCAAGATGCGTGCTTGGGACATTTTCAACAATGCAATACCAAGAATTCTCGTTTGAGTGACTTTACTGGTTTGGCTTACACAATCTCTTGATTTTATGATACCTGAGAAAATAAATGATGCTCTCGAATATGTTAGTTTTATCCTTTTAGGATAAGTCTACAACTATACACCTTAATATAAAAGTAATATCATAACTCAAAATAGCGGAAAAATTGTTTCCAATCCTTTTGAGTATTTGAAAAAAATATGCTTAAAACATTCAAAACACAACAATTTAAGAGTTGAGAGTGAATGAAATGCGTTTATTAATATGCATTCATGTAATTTTGAACCAGTAAGAACTGAATAGTATATATATTTAAGTGGATATAAATGTTTCATGTACAAAATTTCACAAACGCTTATAAAAGGGATTACCTTGACGGAAAGTTCATTTCTTTATGTAAAAATTCCAGTAACAGGACACACCCCGAGACTGTGTGCTAGAGATTATTGCTGTTCTCTACATTTCATAATATCAATTTGGATTAGTTTAATTTATTATGTAATTTTTTATTTGATGAACTTAAGTCAATACTAATGAAAACACTGGTGTCATATGTAAGACTTTGACAGATGATAATTAGAAAAATAATGTACTTACACATTCATTTAGGACAAAAATACAGGATAAGAAAGTTCCGAAGATCACAAGACGCAATTGTGTATACAGATCCATGGTTTTTACTCAACATAAGTCTTGCTGACTTTAAAACTAGGACAATTTTGGTGTCAGGATTGTGAATGTTTTCAGTCTTAAACTAAACACATTAGTATTCGTATCCTTCCTTTTTGATCAAATTACATCAGATGAGGCCACAACGAGGTAATTTAAATTGTGAATTCTTCTAAGTAGAAGATTAAATTGCTAAAAAATGTTTTAAACTGTAGCATTTAAGGCAAAAGTTCATATATTTGAAATTTGTTTTAACTTCCTACTTTTCATTGAGAGGGCAAAATAAAATATCTCTAACATACGTTCTTAAAGGTCCTGTGCATAGGCGTAACAAGAGAAAAAGGTAATTCAATGCGCATCAAGATGCGTGCTTGGGACATTTTCAACAATGCAATACCAAGAATTCTCGTTTGAGTGAATTTACGTGTTTAGCTTACAGAATCTCTTGATTTTATGATACCTGCATAACTCAAAATGACGAAAAACTTGTTTCTGATCCTTTTGAGTTTTTGAAAAAAAAATGCTTAGGTCATTTAAAACAGAACAATTTAAGAGTCGAGAGTGAATGAAATGGGTTTATTTATATGCATTCATGTATTTTTGAACAAGTAAGAACTGAATAGTGTATGTATTCAAGTGGATTAAGATGTTTCATGTACAAAAATTCACAAAGGCTTATAAAGTGGATGACCTTGACTGGAAGCTCATTTCTTTATGTAAAAATTCCAGTAAAAGGTCACACCTCGAGACTGTGTGCTAGAGATTATTGCTGTTCTCTACACTTTATAATATCAGTTTGGATAAGTTTAATGTATTACATGTATTATTATTCATTCAATGAACCTAAGTCAATACTAATGGAATAACTGATGTCATATGTAGGACTGTGACAGATAAGACTTATAAAACTAGAGCAGAGCTCGTGGCAAAGCCCCGAGTAGGTCTTCCGTTGTTGCTGCGAGTTGAAAATATATGTTACGATTATAATGACTATACTTTCAGTTCTGCTTTTGTTATAAAAATGTGTTGTAATTGAAAGTCTGTATATAAAACGTGTTTTGAAAAAAGAAAGGAAGAAAATATTTTAGGAAAACTATTTGTCGAGCAGATTTAATGTAATCGTTTCAAACATTGTTTAAAAAATGAGATCATGTTTAATGGCGAGTTAAATTTTCAAAGGGTAGCAAGCATTGTTATAAACATTAAACAGTATGTACTCATGATTCATGTCAGGAATTGTATTTCTTTTTTAAACTGAACTCGCCTACAAAACACGTAAACTTTTCTCAAAGATAACTTCTATATTAAAATATTTCTAAATTTTAGAAGACTATGTGCAAGTTTAGAATTGCGTGCTGACAAAATTTACAGACCCTAAAACGTACTACTACACCAAAAAAGCGTGCGGCCAACGTGCGAGAAACGTTTCGTGTAAACCTTTTAGTTTCATGTAAACCGTTTAGCGTTTCGGGCAAAGCGTGTAAATCGTTTCGAGCAAAGCGTGCGAGAACCGTTTGAAACGTTCATCAGATTTCATTCGGAACTCTCTGACAAGTTAATTGTTTCAAAATGGCGCGCGTGTTTTACATTACTTTAACAAAATTGAACGAATTTTTAACAAACAAAAGAAAGGTATATGTATTAAAAGACGACTAGTTACAGAGTACATGTATATTTAACGTTTTCATGCGATGTTTCAGTACTGAAACAATATTAAAATTCGCTATACATAAAAAATACTAAATACAGTTAGAGAAACATGATTTCTATTGGAACAAACCTAAATCAACTTTAACTTGCACGATCATGTTTTGATAAGCATGTATTTTTATTATCTATTTACATCGATTACTCTTACTGAGACCATTCGGCTGTGTACAAGCAGCACACATAACCTCGGACATCGGGCGAGACCTGCACCTGGCTGAACCTGTCAATCAAACTCTGTGTATTTGTTTTCATTGGATGGTCAGGCGTCTCTCTTTTGTCAAAAGCCAATGGAAAATTAATGAATTCAAGGTAATCGGAATCAGAATTTGATAAAGCACACAATTTAAATGATAAAAAATCACCCTTCCAACTGTTACTCAATTACATAACAATTGATGACCTGGGGCTGTAATTGTTCTGAGCTGTGTGCGCTGAAGCGGCACAAGATTCTCGATCGCATGCGGCAATTGAATTAACACAGACTGGCCGAATAAACAAAGGGGTGGGAAAGTAAAACAAAATGTTACACATAAGAAGAAACCACCAAAAATGTTTTCCGACAGATCTTGATATCTTTTCTCCAATTAAAAAAAAATCCAGCGCGAGCACCTGTCAGCGGGGCGGGAGGAGTGGGGCGGGGGGGGGGCAGCAATGAGTTCGCTTCCACAATGAAACTACAGAAGTGATTAATATGTGACCGATAGAATCTAATCTAAAGTTGTTTAAACTCATGTGAATATTTACTAAAATAATCATCGAATGCCTCAATTCAGGGCATTCCTTTATCGTGCTAGCACCTACCGCAAACATGTAACATGGAACTTTGATTATAATTTGATTTGATTTTTAAACTACCTTGTACGCTATCGTATAAATCATTGCTTAATCAACTGTAAAAGTAAAATAACTTTATCTTAAACCAATATAATAGTTGAAAACATAATAAAATAAAGTTGTGTCCGTGCAAAATATGAAACATAAACGCGTCATAAGGTACATGTAGAAGAACACGAACCGACCGCGGATCACTTACCACTCGCGCCGGATCTCCTCAGCCATGTGCGAGGGATGATCATTATTTAAAGGTTTAATATTTGAGGGGGGTGGGGTGGGGGTGTTGATTTAAAACATTAATTGTACAGTTTTTAAAGTAGTTTACATAAACCAACCAACCATTAGTTTATGTCTAACGATTTTTCCGATATGGAGTAATATCGTTCATTAATATTCATTTACACTCAAATATTTAATTAAATATATACAAGTAGGACAAACCTTTATAACATAAAATTAAAACAGTTCTTGTATAAACGGCTATATTAACTCAAACACGTTCATATGCATGTAAGTGTAAGTCGCGGTGTGCGAATCTTGTGTATTAAATAACCGCTTACCGCTAGGTAATGCAGCCGTGGCTGATCTCCTCGGCCGTGGACGAAGGATAGATTACGTAAAGGTACAACGCACAGAAACGCACAGCTCAGAACCAAGGAAGATTTGAAAAGTTTGCAGTATAATGACCTTACTCTATCAAATAGAAGTTCTTTATTTTAAACTAAAAACCCACAATTGATCTATGTCTATTATTGCTTTAGAGAATGACATTGCTTTTATTAATTAAATGAACTACATGTATTTCTTACTTGACATCCAATCGTTTAATCCACAAAAGATTTTGCGTAATCAAAACTAAAACAATTCTTGAGTTCGCGGCTAAATAAATTCATATATGAGAGACGCAACTCTCGTGTATTAGATAACCACTGACCGCTAGGTAGTCCAGCCGCGACCACGGTGACCGACTTTCTCGGCCGCGGGCGAGGGAGAGCTTACGTAATGGTACACACACAGCTCTGATTCAAGGTAGATTTTGAATGCATGATGTTTATATTAAAAAGGTAATGCATATATTTTTTCATTCCATATTTTGTGTTTTACTAGAAAAGAAAAAGAATGTTTTGTTTTCCAATTCCCGTTTTTAAGGATTGTGCACTATAAGAACTTAACAACGACTTAAACTCCTAAAAAAAAGCATGTATTCTAAAAAAAAAAATTCTTATGAATTAATGCCTCCTGTATAAACCAGCATACTTTCTGCGGTAACTTCATGCCAGTTGTACGCAAAAAGTCTTTCGTTAACTTGTCAAATAAAAACAGGTACATGCTAACATGTAAAGCTTTTTACACTCATACTACACAAACCACATACAAAATAACATTGAAACGACCTTCATGAGATCCCAACAAACAACTTTTCCAGCGACAGCCATATCAAAATCCTAACCGTTTTTGAGTTATTAAGCAAATTTTTTTAGGGGCCATTGGCCCTTAATTTAAGGGGCCAGCCCCTTTTTATTGGTGTCAAATGAAAGCCCTTGTTATTTTGCACAACTTTTATTCTACATGTCTTTACAAAATTTTTTTCGTTCAAAAGATATAAAGGAAAACATGTCTAAATTTTTGCACTTTTTTGAATCCTGTTTTTTGACCCCCTACCTTTTCCTAAATAAAAAACGTAATCTAAAAACATAAACAGATGTGCACAAATACAATGTCTCTGTTATTCAAATTCGTTGGATTCCCATTCCCTGCTATCATAGTCTCGGAGCCTTTGTCTGGAAACAAAAGGCCCTAAAAAAATTTAAAAGGGGAATAACTCTTTAACGGAAAGGGAATTCTACATTTTATGAATTGCTTAAGATAGTGTTTTGTAAAGTACATTAGCCCTGAAAATTTGAGCAAAAACCGTTTAGAAATGAGCAAGATATGAAGCCTCAAAGTTCGCGTCTAGGAAACAAAAAAAAAAAAAAAAAAACTAGACACGATCTCGTTGCGAGCAACGAGGAGGTCTTCCGTCCGATTTTTAGAAGGAAATTTGACATCGTCGACTTTGATTTTCGACAAAAAAACATGATATGGAAAAAAAAAGTGGAGAACTAATGCTTTATTGTATCACATTTTATAACTTATCTTATATTGCCTTTTAAAAGACTTGCATTTCTTCAAATTAAGATAGAAAAGATTAAACTTGTTTACCTCTGGCTCCTAAAGAAACCTTAATACGTAACGCAAGAGAAAATCATTATATTGTTAGGATATATAAACGTATTATACCTAATTCAGCTTAAATAACCTTTCACAAAATAGCTCTTAGTAAAGGGCTATAGATTAAAGAATGTAGAGCCCTTTGATCCCCTAGTTTAAGGGGCCAGCCCCTTTTTCTTGAAATCAAATGGAAGGTCATTTCATTCTAACCACATTTTGTCAACAAATGTTTAGAAATTCGTTACCGTTCTTAAAATTTATAGGAAAGAAGGTATTAGGGGCCGATCCCTTATCTCCATATAGGGACCGTTTAACGAAATTTTGAAGGTTGCGTATTGTTAAAAACATCATTTTGAACAACTTTTCTTCTGTGCTGCATTTCAAAATATTTTTCCTTTCTGAGATATGGGTGATCAAATTTTGGACTTTTGGCCCCTAAAAACCCCTAATTATATAACACATGATAAAATTATTACATTGCTTAGATACATAACTGTGAGATAAACATATTTGCTTCTATAACATTTTACAAAATATCCCTCAGTAAAGGGCTATAGATAAAATACTTTAGAGCCCTTTGGTTCCCTAATTAAAGGGGCTAGCCCCTTTTTCTTGATATCAAATAAAAGGTCACTTAATTCTAAACACATTTTGTTCATCAAGTGTTTAAAATTTTGTTACCGTTCTGGAGATATATAAGAAAAAAGGTTTTAGGGGCCGATCCCTTATCTCCTTATAGGGGCCGTTTAACGAAATTTTGAGGGTTGCATATTGTTAAGAACATCAGTTTGAACAACTTTTCTTCTGTACTGCATTTCAAAATATTTTTCCTTTCTGAGATATGGGTGATCAAAATTTTGGACTTTTGGCCCCTAAAAACCCTTAATTACGTAATACATGGAAAAATCATAACATTGCTTGGATACATAACTGTGAGATAAACATATTTGCTTCTATAACATTTCACAAAATATCCCTCAGTAAAGGGCTATAGATTTAAGATTTTAGAGCCCTTTGGTTCCCTAATTTAAGGGGCCAGCCCCTTTTTCTTGATATCAAATAAAAGGTCACTTAATTCTAAACACATTTTGTTCAACAAGTGTTTAGAAATTTGTCATCGTTCTGGAGATATATAAGATAAAAGGTTTTAGGGGCCGATCCCTTATCTCCTTATAGGGGCTGTTTAACGAAATTTTGAGGGTTGCATATTGTTAAGAACATAATTTTGAACAACTTTTCTTCTGTACTGCATTTCAAAATATTTTTCCTTTCTGAGATATGGGTGATCAAAATTTTGGACTTCTGGCCCCTAAAAACCCTTAATTACGTAACACATGGAAAAATCATCACATTGCTTGGATTCATAACTGTGAGATAAACATATATGCTTCTATAACATTTCACAAAATATCGTTCAGTAAAGGGCTACAGATTAAAGACTTTAGAGCCCTTTGGTCCCCTTATTTGAGGGGCCAGTCCCTTTGTCTTGATTTTAAAAGAAAGGTCTTGTAAAATGAAAATTTTTTTACGTTACATGTCTTAACAAAATATTTTTCAGAAAAGAAATAATTAAAGAAAACCACAAAAAATTACAACTTTTTTTTATCCCAATTTTCGGGTCCAGGCGAGCTTCGACACTTTTTGCGAACGAAATAATTTTAAACCTTCATGCACATTTTCAGTCTTCCGTCTACCATCGCTGAAAATTTCAAGTTTATATCTGCTATAGTTTAAGAGGAGTACTGCCGACAAAATACCCCTCTGAAAATCGATAAAACGACTATATCTCAAAACCGGAAGTGACGTCATCAATAAAAAAAATTTGCAATACGGTTCATGCTATCTTCTATTAGATCCCAAAGTTTCATGAAAATCAATTGAGTAGTTTTCGAGATCTTGCGTGCACAAAATTTGTAAAAAAAAAAATTAATAATAATATAGAAGAATAGGGAAAAAGAAACAAAGCAATAACAATAAGGTCTTCCGTTGGAAACGGAAGACCTTAATAAGAAGAATCTTAATTTTTTTCCCGCACAATAATAGAAAGGTCTTCCGTTGGAAACGGAAGACCTTAAAAATAATGCACTTATACATTCATCTAGTACGAAAATATAGGATTTGAATATTCCCAAGACCACAAGACGCAATTTTGTATACAAATTCATGGCTTTTTCTCAACAGAAGTTTCAGGATTGTGAATGTTCTTGATCGTGAACTATCCACATTCTTGTTTGTATCCTTTATTTTTTGTCAAATTACATCAGATGGGGCAACAAAGAGGAAATTTTAATAATGAAATCTTCTACGTGAAAAATAATACTACAAAAAAATGTTTTAAACAGTCACATTCAAGACAAAAGTTCATTTATTTGAAATTTGTTTTAGCTTACAACTATTCATTGAGAGGGCAGAATAAAATATCTCTAACCAACGTTCCTAGAGGCCCCGTACATATTGTAACAAAAAAATACTAGTAATTCAATGCACACCCAAATACGTTTATGGGCCATTTTTAACAATGCAATAACAAGAATTCTCGTTTGAGTGACTCTACTGGCTTACAAAATCTCTTGATTTTATGATACCTGAGAAAATAAATGATGCTCTCGAATATGTTTGTTTTATCCTTTTAGGATAAGTCTACAACTATACACCTTAATATAAAAGTAATATCATAACTCAAAATAGCGGAAACACACTGGTGTCATATGTAAGACTTTGACAGATGATAATTAGAAAAATAATGTACTTACTCATTCATTTAGGACAAAAATACAGGATAAGAAAGTTCCGAAGATCACAAGACGCAATTTTGTATACAAATCCATGGTTTTTCCTCAACATAAGTCTTGCTGACTTTAAAACTAGGTCAATGGTGGTGTCAGGATTGTGAATGTTTTCAGTCTTAAACTAAACACATTAGTATTCGTATCCTTCCTTTTTGATCAAATTACATCAGATGATGCAACAAAGAGGTAATTTAACTTGTGAATTAGGAATGTGTCGGATATATTTATCTTATAATTGTAGGAAAAGTCAAAAACTACACACCTTGAAAAAGTAAAATCATAACTAAAAATGGCGAAAAACTTGTTTCCGATCCTTTTGATTTTTTGAAAAACAGTAGAAGCAGAACAGTTTAGGACTTGAGAGTGAGAGTTGAGAGGATTGCGAATGTTAATACGCATACTCGATTTTTAAACGGATGAGATCTGAATAGTGTATATATATATATATATATATATATATATATATATATATATATATATATATATATATATATATATATATATATATATATATATATATATATATATACAGAAAAAAACACAGCACAAAAAAACAACACTAGGCATCTTTAAAGTGCCGGATCTAATAGATAGATACTAAGCCAGTTAACTAAATTTATAAAGCACTAAAAATGGCTAACGACACGATCAATTGATATTGTCAAATTTTTGGGACAACAAGTTTGTTCTTCAGGACAAAAGAAATAAATTACTACATTTCAAACAGTTAGAGATCACAGCCTTATTACAGGTGTTGGCATTGCGGCCGAGAGATCGGTCGTATTGCCAACACCTGTTATAAGACTGTGATCTTAAGATGTTTAATATGTAGTTGTTGTTCTGTAAAGAGTTTCTTTAGTAGTGTTAGTTGTGCTAGATTTTCTTTCCTTTGTTTTTACCCATATAATTTACTTATTTTTTTATTTTTTTTTTGTCCTGAAGAAGGGACTGGTTGTTCTGAAAATTTGAATATATATATATATATATATATATATATATATATATATATATATATATATATATATATATATATATATATATATATATATATATTGATTGTGTTGACGGTTTATAATGATGAAATTATGGTGTACAGATTCAAAATATTCTATATTTTGTAAAAATACAGTACTTTTTAAATTATTTTACATCAAACTGATCATGTTTATTGCTTCTAGCTATCTATATATCATTATTGCCGATCATTCCTTTAAAATGAACACTTGTTAAACTTACGGTCAATACATTATATATTTTTATCAGATTTAATAATTAGTATCTACCAGTTTAGATACAGTCAAAGTCTGACCCACCTATTCCTTAATTTCAGAAATCCAATTTTTCGAAGAAAAATCATAATTATAAAAACGTAAACATACTTGTATCCAATCATTTTTCTTCAAAACCTTTCAATTTTTGACAAAATTTGTGCTCTTATAAATAATTATGAAACTTCTTTTTATAACAATTTCAGATTGATTCCTCTCTAAAAATTCTTACAATTAAGAAGCAATGGAGCTACACGGGCTCTCACGGCAGTCTCAAAACCCCCCATGCCACTCGAAATATATTCACTCCGTCAGAAAATTTCTTGATTCGTCTCATTTCTAGAAAAGAATACGCATTCAACTTGTATTTGTGAGTTTAAATTACTTGTAAAATTATTTTAGAGATATAAGATATTATGCATTTCTTTTTGCAATAAAAGTTTACCATTAAGATGTGATACCAAGGGGATTAAATTACAGAAACTCGCGCATTCGTCACACACAGTTTCAATCATACCTCAATAAATTTTTTAGGAATAATATTTTTGATCCTAAGAAATAGTGTAGCTCATTAAAAGCTTATTATAACAGTTTAACTGAAAACTGTTTATTTTGGTCCATTCCGGCGATTACAACGTGCTTTTTCCCGAAGCATTATTAGGTCATGCTAAAATTTAACAATCTTGTAGACTTAACATTTGTCGATTTGTGACATATCAAATGTGCTATTTCCGAACATAAAGATACAAATGCAGAAACTACGGATTAAAAATGTGCAAAGTTAAAGGTTAAGTTCACTATAACAACCAAAAAAAAATCAATCAAGCTGCAAAATGTGTATCATACAAATGAATTGAATCAAATCTTAAAATGTTTATGCCCGAGTTTAACATATAAGTTAGACGATCAAAATTACACGCACTCATACTCAGGCTCACACACTAACACGATTGCATATTCGCTTTTACAAGTTGACATGTCTGGATTTCTGAACATTATTACAGGCCATATTTGAAGACATCAGGTTTCACTGAGAGGCCAGTCATGTTGTAAATTCAACATTTACAACAGGACAGGCCGCATAAATTGTTTATGATAAATGTCACACTGCAGTCCACTGCGCTTGCATGCATGGCTATGAAGCGAAAATGGAACTCAATATTTATATGTTGGCCCAACGATAATTCTATTTTTTGCTCTTCTTAGTCTGATATATATTTACACCATGGACGCTGTAAGTTTTCAAAAGTTCATATTTTCATATGATACATACATGTAAAACATTTGAGAATCGTTTAAAAATCGATATCAGGTAATCTTGGTTTTGTGTGTCACAATATCTCTTTTAATATGGTTTTTTAGCCGTAAAATAGTGTGTAGTAAGAAATATTCCAAATAATTTCTACCCTTGTTCCAAAGAAAAGGACTGTATACTGTGTTACTCTTGTGTCTTTGTCTGTGTTTCTGTTTCGTCGCAGTTTTCTCAACAATTTCTCTTTGCAGATGCTTGGAATTTTAGCACTCTTTTTGTTTTAGTATGCTAAGTTGTGGGATTTTTTTGTACGAATTTGACGTCAACATCCTATTGATCTGTGCATCTGTCCGTGGCAAATGTCCATTGCAGTTTCCTCATTAACTACTTAATAAAGCAGGTGCTTGAAAGTTTAACACACTCTTTGTTTTGGCATGCCATATGATTCTGTTATTTACACAAGAGCGAATGTTTACATCAAAGCGGAGGTATTACTAGTAAGCACTGGCTCACAGAATTCTTGTTTAGCTGTAAGATTTGAATATTTTCTAATTCCTCATCGTTTTATGCCAGGAGAGGAACTCAAAGTTGCGAAAAAACTGTTTCCGATATTTCTTATTTATTGCAAAATAATATGCTCAAAACATTCAAAACAGAGCATATTTTTATATCTAAGTTTATAAATCAATATGCATACATGTCTTTTTAGAACAAGTGAGAACTGAATCGTATATGGATATATTTCTGACATCAGGTTTGTCAGTTTCTATATGAATTTCAATATTGATGTTTTCAAGAAATAAAGAACGAAATTTCTACGGGATATATAGATATTTTATGAACAAACTTTCACAAACGCTTATAAAAGGGATGACCTTGACGGAAAATTCATTTCTTTATGTAAAAATTCCAGTTCCAGTAAAAGGCCACACCCTGAGACTGTGTGCTAAAGAATTTCGCTGTTCTCTACACTTTACAATTATTTGAATTAGTTTCCATATGTAATTATATTCCATAAACCTAAGACTTAAATACTGATGGAAATACTGGAGTCATACATAGGACTTTGACAGACGTTGATTAGAAAAGTAATGCACTTACACATTCATTTAGGACGAAAATACAGGATAATATTACCAAGAACACAGGACGCAATTTTGTATACACATCCATGGTTTTTCCTCATCATTAGTCTTGCTGACTTTAAATCTATGACAATTTTGGTGTCAGGATTGTGAATGTTTTCGGTCTTAAACTAAACACATTAGTATTCGTATCCTTCCTTTTTGATCAAATTTCATCAGATGGGGCAACAAAGAGGTAATTTAAATTGTGCATTCTTCTAAGTAAAAGATAAAATTACTAAAAAAATGTTTAAACAGTCACATTCAAGGCAAAAGTTCATTTATTTGAAATGTACTACTATTCATTGAGAGGGCAAAATTAAATTTCTCTAACTAACATTCTTAAAGGTCATGTGCATAGCGTAAATAAAGAGAAAGGTTGTTCAATGCGCATCAAGATGCGTGCTTGGGACATTTTCAACAATGCAATACCAAGAATTCTCGTTTGAGTGACTTTACTGGTTTGGCTTACACAATCTCTTGATTTTATGATACCTGAGAAAATAAATGATGCTCTCGAATATGTTAGTTTTATCCTTTTAGGATAAGTCTACAACTATACACCTTAATATAAAAGTAATATCATAACTCAAAATAGCGGAAAAATTGTTTCCAATCCTTTTGAGTATTTGAAAAAAATATGCTTAAAACATTCAAAACACAACAATTTAAGAGTTGAGAGTAATGAAATGCGTTTATTAATATGCATTCATGTAATTTTGAACCAGTAAGAACTGTATAGTATATATATTTAAGTGGATATAAATGTTTCATGTACAAAATTTCACAAACGCTTATAAAAGGGATTACCTTGACGGAAAGTTCATTTCTTTATGTAAAAATTCCAGTAACAGGACACACCCCGAGACTGTGTGCTAGAGATTTTTGCTGTTCTCTACATTTCATAATATCAATTTGGATTAGTTTAATTTATTATGTAATTTTTTATTTGATGAACTTAAGTCAATACTAATGAAAACACTGGTGTCATATGTAAGACTTTGACAGATGATAATTAGAAAAATAATGTACTTACACATTCATTTAGGACAAAAATACAGGATAAGAAAGTTCCGAAGATCACAAGACGCAATTGTGTATACAGATCCATGGTTTTTACTCAACATAAGTCTTGCTGACTTTAAAACTAGTACAATTTTGGTGTCAGGATTGTTAATGTTTTCAGTCTTAAACTAAACACATTAGTATTCGTATCCTTCCTTTTTGATCAAATTACATCAGATGAGGCCACAACGAGGTAATTTAAATTGTGAATTCTTCTAAGTAGAAGATTAAATTGCTAAAAATGTTTTAAACTGTAGCATTTAAGGCAAAAGTTCATATATTTGAAATTTGTTTTAACTTACTACTTTTCATTGAGAGGGCAAAATAAAATATCTCTAACATACGTTCTTAAAGGTCCTGTGCATAGGCGTAACAAGAGAAAAAGGTTATTCAATGCGCATCAAGATGCGTGCTTGGGACATTTTCAACAATGCAATACCAAGAATTCTCGTTTGAGTGAATTTACGTGTTTAGCTTACAAAATCTCTTGATTTTATGATACCTGCATAACTCAAAATGACGAAAAACTTGTTTCTGATCCTTTTGAGTTTTTAAAAAAAAAAATGCTTAGGACATTTAAAACAGAACAATTTAAGAGTCGAGAGTGAATGAAATGGGTTTATTTATATGCATTCATGTATTTTTGAACAAGTAAGAACTGAATAGTGTATGTATTCAAGTGGATTTAGATGTTTCATGTACAAAAATTCACAAATGCTATTAAAGTGGATGACCTTGACTGGAAGCTCATTTCTTTATGTAAAAATTCCAGTAAAAGGTCACACCTCGAGACTGTGTGCTGGAGATTATTGCTGTTCTCTACACTTTATAATATCAGTTTGGATAATTTTAATGTATTACATGTATTATTATTCATTCAATGAACCTAAGTCAATACTAATGGAATAACTGATGTCATATGTAGGACTGTGACAGATAAGACTTATAAAAAAATAATGCACTTATACATTCATCTAGTACGAAAATATAGGATTTGAATATTCCCAAGACCACAAGACGCAATTTTGTATACAAATTCATGGCTTTTTCTCAACAGAAGTTTCAGGATTGTGAATGTTCTTGATCGTGAACTATCCACATTCTTGTTTGTATCCTTTATTTTTTGTCAAATTACATCAGATGGGGCAACAAAGAGGAAATTTTAATAATGAAATCTTCTACGTGAAAAATAATATTACAAAAAAATGTTTTAAACAGTCACATTCAAGACAAAAGTTCATTTATTTGAAATTTGTTTTAGCTTACAACTATTCATTGAGAGGGCAGAATAAAATATCTCTAACCAACGTTCCTAGAGGCCCCGTACATATTGTAACAAAAAAATACTAGTAATTCAATGCACACCCAAATACGTTTATGGGCCATCTTTAACAATGCAATAACAAGATTTCTCGTTTGAGTGACTCTACTGGCTTACAAAATCTCTTGATTTTATGATACCTGAGAAAATAAATGATGCTCTCGAATATGTTTGTTTTATCCTTTTAGGATAAGTCTACACCTATACACCTTAATATAAAAGTAATATCATAACTCAAAATAGCGGAAACACACTGGTGTCATATGTAAGACTTTGACATATGATAATTAGAAAAATAATGTACTTACACATTCATTTAGGACAAAAATACAGGATAAGAAAGTTCCGAAGATCACAAGACGCAATTTTGTATACAAATCCATGGTTTTTCCTCAACATAAGTCTTGCTGACTTTAAAACTAGGTCAATGGTGGTGTCAGGATTGTGAATGTTTTCAGTCTTAAACTAAACACATTAGTATTCGTATCCTTCCTTTTTGATCAAATTACATCAGATGATGCAACAAAGAGGTAATTTAACTTGTGAATTAGGAATGTGTCGGATATATTTATCTTATAATTGTAGGAAAAGTCAAAAACTACACACCTTGAAAAAGTAAAATCATAACTAAAAATGGCGAAAAACTTGTTTCCGATCCTTTTGATTTTTTGAAAAACAGTAGAAGCAGAACAGTTTAGGACTTGAGAGTGAGAGTTGAGAGGATTGCGAATGTTAATACGCATACTCGATTTTTAAACGGATGAGATCTGAATAGTGTATATATATATATATATATATATATATATATATATATATATATATATATATATATATATATATATATCTTTATCTATATATATATATATATATATATCTATATCTATATCTATATCTATATATATATATATATATATATATATATATATAGAAAAAAACACAGCACAAAAAAACAACACTAGGCATCTTTAAAGTGCCGGATCTAATAGATAGATACTAAGCCAGTTAACTAAATTTATAAAGCACTAAAAATGGCTAACGACACGATCAATTGATATTGTCAAATTTTTGGGACAACAAGTTTGTTCTTCAGGACAAAAGAAATAAATTACTACATTTCAAACAGTTAGAGATCACAGTCTTATTACAGGTGTTGGCATTGCGGCCGAGAGATCGGTCGTATTGCCAACACCTGTTATAAGACTGTGATCTTAAGATGTTTAATATGTAGTTGTTGTTCTGTAAAGAGTTTCTTTAGTAGTGTTAGTTGTGCTAGATTTTCTTTCCTTTGTTTTTACCCATATAATTTTTTTTTTTTTTTTGTCCTGAAGAAGGGACTGGTTGTTCTGAAAATTTGAATATATATATATATATATATATATATATATATATATATATATATATATATATATATATATATATATATATATATATATAACTCTCCAAAGTCCGATGGTCTGCGCCAAGTCCAATTGTTTGTTGGAGATGGGGACGCCAAAGCCCGATAGTTACCCTAAAGTCCGACGATCCGTTTCCTATAGACACGAAAGTTTGACGATCGAACACGCCAATGTCCGATGGTCCGCCGTTTGTTTACACGCCACGCTAAAGTCCGATGCTTTTCCAGGCCAAACTTTGATGTTGCGTGACAAAAAATAGTTCTATGACTTCATGTCATGAGAACATTTTTGGTAACGTCGTTAATAACAATTTAAATCTAAGAATCCTAAAATTGATGCGGCAGATGAGGCCTTCCAGATGAGGGATATTTTTTTTAAAAAAGAGAGGAAAAAGCAAGGGACAAATGACCCGAAACCAGAGCAGTTCTGGTCCGTTTTAAAGGAGGTGGAGACTATTTGCAAGCTCAAGACAGATAATCCGTCTTGGGGCGCGAAAAGGATCAAGGATGAAATCTGATTTCAGATGGGGGAGATAACGGTCCAGAAGCATTTATCATTTTTTTGAATTGACATCGATACGGGCTGCGTATTTTTTCAGTATTTCTATAAGGTAAATGAGGAACAAAGGAGAGTCCTTTCAAAAGATGAACTGACTGGTAACAGAAATAAAGAGAAACTAGACTCTTGTTGCAAAAGCAACAAAAAGGTCTTCCGTTTTGATATATATGTACCAATTCAACTGTAAGGCATTGCTTCTCTCACATAGAAAAAAGGGGATATAATAATTGTTGTGAATGATATATCCAGACGTTATTTCTAATAAAAAAACAACGGGAATGAAAAAGAAATCAATTTTTGAAATAATTTCTGTGACGACCGGAAGTTACGCCGAACTAAACAAAAATGTTAACCATTTGTACAATCATAAGTCAATCTTTCTTTAAAGTTTGGTTGTTCACATCTCTGATCTCTTTGAAACAATATTTTTTGTCTCGGGACCGGAAACGGACGAACGGAAGTGATTAATGAAAACAAAAGATGGTTTTTCTCGTACATTTGCTTAACGTACATCACTGTTTATCAGGCTAGATGAAACACCCAAGAAAGTCAGTTAAACTTGTTTAAAACATGATTTGTCTGAACCCTTCCGGTAAGAACCGGAAGAGACAGTTGACAAAATTAAACCCGTTAAACACACCCCCAATCAAATTTCGATCAATCATGAACGATTCGTGTCTCAATCACTTACAATGACAAAAATCTCACGGACATCAAATTTGTAAAAAACAAAGCTACATAGAGATATTTGAGATATCTCACCAGAAGTAAAATTTGTTTGCTAATTTAACAGTATATAGATGACATATGTAAAATTGTATACTGATATTTTCATTTTATGTAAAATGAATAAAATATGAAAAAAACAAAATTTTTGAAGTGCTTTCGGTGACGACCGGAAGTTAAACCGAACAAAACAAAATAGTGTTAACACATGTTCATACATAGGTCTATCATCCCACAAAGTTTGGTTGTTCAAGTCGTCACCGTTTTTGAGATCTTGTCGAAATAAGGTTTTTTGTCTCGGGACAGGAAACGGACAAGCGGAAGTGCTCAATGTAAATTGTATGAAATATTTTTTGTATATTTGCCTTTTGTACATTATTTTTTATTTATCTAACTAAAAATGTCAAAGGGAAACAGTTAAACTAATAAACGGCTCGATTTGTTTGAACTCTTCCGGTGTGGACCGGAAGCGACGGGAGATAAAATAAAACCGGTTAAACACATCTTCAATCAAATGTCTTTCATCCATGAAAGATTCGTGTTTTGATCACTTATAGTTTCTGAGATCTCGCGGGTACAAAATGTGTTTTAAAAAAGCTACCTGAGATGATTGAGATATCTCACCGGAAGTAGAATTTTTTTTGTTGACTTAACATCGCATAGATAACATATGTATAGATTTATACTTATATATTTCATTTATGGAAAATGAATTTAATGCGTAAAATAAGTATTTTTGAAGGGCTTCCGTTGACGACCGGAAGTTACGACGAACAAAACAAAATAGTTTAAACACATCTAAATACACAGGTCTATCATCGTACAAAGTTTGGTTGTTCAAGACTTTACGATTTTTGAGATTTCGATGTGACAAGCTTTTTCGTTGCGGGACAGGAAACGGACGACCGGAAATGAATTTTCAAAAAATAAAAAAACATCTCGAGGTATTATCATTCTCTATCATTCCTGAAAATTTCAAGGAAATATATGCAGTCATCTCTGAGAAAAACGGGGAAAAAAATAAGAATAATAATAATAACTAGACTCTTGTTGCTATAGCAACAAAAAGGTCTTCCGTTCCTCATGTATTAATCTGCACAAGAAATCCAGTTATCTTGTAAACAGAAAATGAATATAATATATATAAGTTTTGTGTCTTGATCTATCATAGTTTCTGAGATCTTATTTATTATTTGTTTTTAAAAAAGAAGGCTATCTGAGATATATGAGATGTCTCACCGGAAGTAGAAATTTTTTTTACCATGTGTAGATGACTTTTTGTATTTCTATAGCTAAAATGTTACTTCAATGCTAAATAACCAAAATATTTTTAAAATTATCAAAATTGGGTGTACATGCTATGAAGACCGGAAGTTACGCCGGATGAAATAAAATAGTGTTAACACGTGTCCATACACAGGTCTATAATCCTACAAAGTTTGGTTGTTGAAGTCATTACCGTTTTTGAGATCTCGTCGATATAAGGTTTTTTGTCTCGGGACAGGAAACGGACAAACGGAAGTGCTTAATGAAATTTAAATTTTTTATATCTTGTTACTTTCCTATTTTACATTATTATTCATCGAAGTAGCTAAAACTATCAAATTAAAACAGTTTAACGGATAAACAGTTTGATTTGTTTGAACTCTTCCGCTGTGGACCGGAAGTGACGGAAGACAAAATGAAACTGTTTAAACACATCTTCAATCAAATGTCTATGTTTAGTAAAAGTTTCGTGTCTTGATCACGTACAGTACCTGAGAACCTGCGGGTACAAAATATGCTTTAAAAAAAGCTTCCTGAGATAATCGAGATATCTCACCGGAAGTAGAATTTTTTTGTTTATTCAACATTGTATAGATGACATATGTAAGGATCTATACTAATATCTTTATTGTATGGAAAATAAATTAAATACGTAAAAACAAAAAATTTGAAGAGCTTCCGGTGACGACCGGAAGTTACGCCGAACAAAACAAAAATGTTTAAACACATCTACAACTATAGGTCTATCATCCCTCAAAGTTTGGATGTTCAAATCTTTATCGTTTCTGAGATCTCGATGTGACAAGCTTTTTGTCGCGGGACAGGAAACGGACGACAGGAAATGAATTTTTAAAAAATGAAAAAATCGCCTAGAGATATGATCATTTTCTATCAATCCTGAAAATTTCAAGTAAATCTATCCAGCCATCTCTGAAATATCTTGTGGACAAAAACTGGGAAAAAAATAATAATAATAATAACTAGACTCTTGTTGCTATAGCAACAAAAAGGTCTTCCGTTCCTCATGTATTAATATGCACAAGAATTCCAGTTATATTGTAAACAGAAAATGAATATAATATATATAAGTTTTGTGTCTTG
The DNA here is from genome assembly GCF_025612915.1 of Magallana angulata. Classification (NCBI taxonomy): domain Eukaryota; kingdom Metazoa; phylum Mollusca; class Bivalvia; order Ostreida; family Ostreidae; genus Magallana; species Magallana angulata. The sequence goes on from NC_069115.1 coordinate 46,822,881, forward strand.
ATCTATCATAGTTTCTGAGATCTTATTTATTCTTTGTTTCTAAAAAAGAAGGCTATCTGAGATATATGAGATGTCTCACCGGAAGTAGAACATTTTTTTTACCATGTGTAGATGACTTTTTGTATTTCTATAGCTAAAATGTTACTTATACGCTAAATAACCAAAATATTTTTAAAAATATCAAAATTGGGTGTACTTCCTGTGAAGACCGGAAGTTACGCCGGATGAAATAAAATAGTGTTAACACGTGTCCATACACAGGTCTATAATCCTACAAAGTTTGGTTGTTGAAGTCGTTACCGTTTTTGAGATCTCGTCGATATAACGTTTTTTGTCTCGGGACAGGAAACGGACAAACGGAAGTGCTTAATGAAATTTAAATTTTTTATATCTTGTTACTTTCCTCTTTTACATTATTATTCATCGAAGTAGCTAAAACTATTAAATTAAAACAGTTTAACGGATAAACAGTTTGATTTGTTTGAACTCTTCCGCTGTGGACCGGAAGTGACGGAAGACAAAATGAAACTGTTTAAACACATCTTCAATCAAATGTCTATGTTTAGTAAAAGTTTCGTGTCTTGATCACGTACAGTACCTGAGAACTTGCGGGTACAAAATATGTTTTAAAAAAGCTTCCTGAGATAATCGAGATATCTCACCGGAAGTAGAATTTGTTTGTTTATTCAACATTGTATAGATGGCATATAAAAGGATCTATACTAATATCTTTATTCTATGGAAAATAAATTAAATACGTAAAAACAAAAAAATTTGAAGAGCTTCCGGTGACGACCGGAAGTTACGCCGAACATAACAAAAATGTTTAAACACATCTACAACTATAGGTCTATCATCCCACAAAGTTTGGGTGTTCAAATCTTTATCGTTTCTGAGATCTCGATGTGACAAGCTTTTTGTTGCGGGACAGGAAACGGACGACAGAAAATGAATTTTCAAAAAATGAAAAAATCGCCTAGAGATATGATCATTTTCTATCAATCCTGAAAATTTCAAGTAAATCTATCCAGCCATCTCTGAGATATCTTGTGGACAAAAACTGGGAAAAAAATAATAATAATAATAATAATAATAAAAAACATTACAATCACTAGAAGGTCTTCCGTTGTAACGGAAGACCTTAATAATAATAATAATAACTAGACTCTTGTTGCAAAAGCAACAAAAAGGTCTTCCGTTTTGATTTACATGTATCAATTTAACTGTAAGACATTACTTCTCTCACATAGAAAAAATAGTGGATGTGATAATTATTGTGAATGATATATCCAGACGTTACTTCTATGTAAAACAACCGGAATAAAAAAGAAATCAGTTTTTGAAGTACTTTCTGTGACGACCGGAAGTAGCGACGAACTAAACAAAACATGTTAACCAGTTTTACTATCATAAGTCAATCTTTCGTCAAAGTTTGGTTGTTTGCATCTCTGCCAAATTTGAGATATCTTTGAAACAATGTTTTCTGTCTCGGGACCGGAAACGGACGAACGGAAGTTTTTAAAAAAGGGCTCGTATTTCGCATACATTTGCTTAGCGTGCATCACTGTTTATGGGGCTAGATAAAACACACAAGAAGGTTAGTTAAACCTGTTAAAAACATGATTTGTTTGAACCCTTACGGTGGGAACCGGAAGTGACAGTTGACAAAATAAAACCCGTAAAACACATTTTCAATTAAATGTCTATCATTCACGAAAGCTTTGTGTCTCAATCACTTACAGTGACAAAAATCTCGCGGGCATCACATTTGGAAAAGCTACATAGAGATATTTGAGATATCTCAACGGAAGTAAAATTTATTTGCTAATTTAACATTATATATATGTAATAACTAAGATTGTATACTGATATATTCATTCTATGTCTTATATATAAATTAAGAAAAAAAAATTGATGAGCTTCCGATGACGACTGGAAGTTACGCCGAACCAAACAAAATAGTGTAAACACATGTACATACATAGGTATATTATCCCACAAAGTTTGATTGTTCAAGTCAATACTGTTTCTGGGATCTCGTCGAAATAAGGTTTTTTGTCTCGGAACAGGAAACAGACAAACGCAAGTGCTCAAAGTAAATTGTATTAAATATTATTTGTATATTTGTCCTTTGTACTTTATTGTTCATCGAGCACACTACAAATGTCAGAAGAATTATGTTAATTTGATTAACAGCTCGATTTGTTTGAAGTCTTTCTGTGTGGACCGGAAGCGACGGAAAACAAAATGAAACCAGTTAAATACATTTTCAATCAAATGTCTATCATCCATGAAGTAGATTTTTGTTGTTGATATAACATCGCATAGATAACTTATGCTTAAAATTTATACTTATATATTTATTTTATGAAAAAGGAATTAAATGTGTAAAAGAAGTTATTTTTTTATGTGCTTCCGGTGACGACCGGAAGTTACGCCGAGCAAAACAAAATAGTGGGAACACATCTACATACATTGGTCTATCATCCCACTTAGCTTGATCGTTTAAGTCGTTACCGTTTTTGAGATCTCGTCGAAAAAAGGTTTTTTGTCTCGGGACAGGAAACGGACGACTGGAAGTGCTCAATGTAAATTGTATTTAATATTTTTGTTGTACTTGCCTTTTCTACTTAATTGTTCATCGACTTCACTACAAATATAAAAGAAAAACAGTTTTATGGATAAACGGCTCTATTTGTTTGAACTCTTTCTGTGTGGACCGGAAGTGACGGAAGATAAAACAAAACCGGTTAAACACATCTTCAATCAAATGTCTATCATCCATTAAAGTTTTGTGCTTTGATCACTTACAGTTTCTGAGATCTCGTATATACAAAATGTGTTTAAAAAAAGCTACCTGAGATATTTAAGATATCTCACCGGAAGTAGAATTTTGTTGTTGATATAACATCGCATAGATAACTTAAGCATAAAATTCATACTTATATATTTATTTTATGATAAAGGAATTAAATGCGTAAAAGTAGTTATTTTTTATGTGCTTCCGGTGACGACCGGAAGTTACGCCGAGCAAAACAAAATAGTGGGAACACATCTACATACATTGGTCTATCATCCCACTAAGTTTGATTGTTTAAGTCGTTACCGTTTTTGAGATCCCGTCAAAACAAGGTTTTTTGTCTCGGGACAGGAAACGGACGACCGGAAGTGCTCAATGTGAATTGTATTTAAAATTTCATTTGTACTTGCGTTTTCTACTTAATTGTTCATCGACTTCACTACAAATATAAAAGAAAAACAGTTTTATGGATAAACGGCTCTATTTGTTTGAACTCTTTCTGTGTGGACCGGAAGTGACGGAAGAGAAAACGAAACCGGTTAAACACATCTTCAATCAAATGTCTATCATCCATGAAAGTTTTGTGCTTTGATCACTTATAGTTTCTGAGATCTCGTTTGTACAAAATGTGTTTCAAAAAAGGTACCTGAGATATTTGAGATACCTCACCGGAAGTAGATTTTTGTTGTTGATTTAACATCGCATAGATAACCTATGCATATATTTTTCCTTATATATTTATTTTATGGAAAAGGAATTTTATGCGAAAAATTATATATTTTTAAAGTGCTTCCGGTGACGACTGGAAGTTACGACGAACAAAACAAAATAGTTTAAACACATCTACAGCTATAGGTCTATCATCCCACAAAGATTTGATGTTGAAGTTTTTACCGTTTCTGAGATCTCGTTGATACAAGCTTTTTCAATGCGGGACAGGAAACGGACGACCGGAAATGATTTTTGACAAAATGAAAAAAACGCCTCGAGATATTGTCATTCTCTTTCATTCTAGAAAATTTCATAAAAATCTATTCACCCATCTCTGAGAAATCTTGTGGACAAAAAAAGGAAAAAAAAAATAATAATAATAACTAGACTCTTGTTGCTATAGCAACAAAAAGGTCTTCCGTTCCTCATGTATTAATCTGCACAAAAAATCCAGTTATCTTGTAAACAGAAAATGGATATATGTACATTTTGTCTCTCCTCAAAGTTTGGATGTTCAAGTTTTCGTTAGTTATAATATCTCGTTGAAAAAATCTAGGGTCCGGAAACGAACAAACGGAAGTGATTTAAAAAACGGAAAGTAGATATGTTAGTTCATTTACCTACGTACGTTACTGTTCATCACATTGAGTAAAATGTTTTTAAAAAAGTTAAAAGTTTTAAAAAAAGTTCTATTGCTTTTGAACATTTCAAGTATTAACCGGAAGTGACGTAGGACCCAATGAAACCCGTTAAACACATGTTCAATCAATGTCTAATATCTATATAAGTCTTGATCTATCACAGTTTCTTGTGGGTACTTTGTTTTTAAAAAAGAAGGCTACCTGAGATATTTGAGATGTCTCACCGGAAGTAGATCCTTTTTTTACCATGTGTAGATGACTTTTTGTATTTCTATAGCTAAAATGTTACTTCAATGCTAAATAACCAAAATATTTTTAAAAATATCAAAATTGGGTGTACTTCCTGTAACGACCGGAAGTTACGCCGGATAGAACAAAATAGTGTTAACACATGTACATACATAGGTCTATCATCCCACAAAGTTTGGTTGTTCAAGTCGTTACTGTTTTTGAGATCTTGTCGAAATAAGGTTTTTGGTCTCTGGAGAGGAAACGGGCAAACGGAAGTGTTCAATGTAAATTGTATTCAATATTTCTTGTAAACTTGCCTTTTGTACATTATTTTTCATTTATCTAACTAAAATATATAAAAGGAAAACAGTTAAACTGATAATCAGCTCGATTTTTTTAACTCTTCCGGTATGGACCGGGAGTGACGGAAGACAAAATGAAACCGGTTAAACACATCTTCAATCAAATGTCTATCATCCATGAAAGTTTCGTGTCTTGATCGCTTATACTTTCTGAGATCTTGCTGGTACAAAATGTGTTTTAAAAAAGCTACCTGAGATATTTGAGATATCTCACCGGAAGTAGAAATTTTTTGTTGATATTACATCGCAGAGATTTCCTATGTATAGATTTATTCTTATATATTTATTCTATTGACAAAAAATTTGATGCGTAAAAAAATTATTTTTGAAGTGCTTCCGGTGAAGACCGGAAGTTATGACGAACAAAACAAAAGTGTTTAAACACATCTACAGCTATAGGTCTATCATCCCACAAAGTTTGAATGTTTAAGTCTTTACCGTTTTTTAGATCTCGAGGTGACAAGCTTTTTGTCGTGGGACAGGAAACGGACGACCGGAAGTGAATTTAGAACATTTGTAATTAAAATCCTCTAGATCTTTTTATTTTCTGTCATTCCTGAAAATTTTATAAAAATCCATCAAGACATCTCTGAGAAATTCACGAGAGAAAAAGGGGAAAAAAATAATAATAATAAGAAAGAAAGAAAAAACCTAACAATCACTATAAGGTCTTCCGTTGGAAACGGAAGACCTTAACTAGACTCTTGTTGCTATAGCAACAAAAAGGTCTTCCGTTCCTCATGTGTTAATCTGCACAAAAAATCCAGTTATCTTGTAAACAGAAAATGGATACAGGTACATTTTGTCTTTCCTCAAAGTTTGGATGTTCAAGTTTTCGTTAGTTATAATATCTCGTTGAAAAAAGGTTTTTATCTAGGGACCGGAAACGAACAAACGGAAGTGATTTAAAAAAGGAAAGTAGATATGTTAGTTTATTTACCTACGTACATTACTGTTCATCACATTGAGTAAAATGTTTTTAAAAAAGTTAAAAGTTTTAAAAAAAGTTCTATTGCTTTTGAACATTTCAAGTATTAAGCGGAAGTGACGTAGGACCCAATGAAACCCGTTAAACACAAGTTCAATCAATGTCCATTATCTATATAAGTCTTGATCTATCACAGTTTCTTGTGGGTACTTTGTTTTTAAAAAAGAAGGCTACCTGAGATATTTGAGATGTCTCACCGGAAGTAGAACTTTTTTTTACCATGTGTAGATGACTTTTTGTATTTCTATAACTAAAATGTTACTTCAATGCTAAATAACCAAAATATTTTTTAAAATATCAAAATTGGGTGTACGGTCCTGTGACGACCGGAAGTTACGCCGGATAAAACAAAATAGTTTTAACACATGTACATACATAGGTCTATCATCCCACAAAGTTTGGTTGTTCAAGTCGTTACTGTTTTTGAGATCTCGTCGAAATCAAGTTTTTGGTCTCTGGAGAGGAAACGGGCAAACGGAAGTGTTCAATGTAAATTGTATTCAATATTTCTTGTATACTTGCCTTTTGTACATTATTTTTCATTTATCTAACTAAAATATATAAAAGGAAAACAGTTAAACTGATAATCAGCTCGATTTTTTTAACTCTTCCGGTATGGACCGGAAGAGACGGAAGACAAAATGAAACCGGTTAAACATATCTTCAATCAAATGTCTATCATCCATGAAAGTTTCGTGTCTTGATCGCTTATAGTTTCTGAGATCTCGCGGGTACAAAATGTGTTTTTAAAAAGCTACCTGAGATAATTGAGATATCTCACCGGAAGTAGAAATTTTTTGTTGATATTACATCGCAGAGATTTCCTATGTATAGATTTATTCTTATATATTTATTCTATTGACAAAAAATTTGATGCGTAAAAAAATTATTTTTGAAGTGCTTCCGGTGAAGACCGGAAGTTATGACGAACAAAACAAAAGTGTTTAAACACATCTACAGCTATAGGTCTATCATCCCACAAAGTTTGAATGTTTAAGTCTTTACCGTTTTTTAGATCTCGAGGTGACAAGCTTTTTGTCGTGGGACAGGAAACGGACGACCGGAAGTGAATTTAGAACATTTGTAATTAAAATCCTCTAGATCTTTTTATTTTCTGTCATTCCTGAAAATTTTATAAAAATCCATCAAGACATCTCTGAGAAATTCACGAGAGAAAAAGGGGAAAAAAATAATAATAACTAGACTCTTGTTGCTATAGCAACAAAAAGGTCTTCCGTTCCTCATGTATTAATCTGCACAAAAAATCCAGTTATCTTGTAAACAGAAAATGGATACATGTACATTTTGTCTTTCCTCAAAGTTTGGATGTTCAAGTTTTCGTTAGTTATAATATCTCGTTGAAAAAAGGTTTTTATCTAGGGACCGGAAACGAACAAACGGAAGTGATTAAGAAAACGGAAAGAAGATGTGTTAGTTCTTTTACCTACGTACGTTACTGTTTATCACATTGAGTAAAATGTTTTTAAAAAAGTTAAAAGTTTTAAAAAAAGTTCTATTGTTTTTGAACATTTCAAGTATTAACCGGAAGTGACATAGGACCCAATGAAACCCGTTAAACACATGTTCAATCAATGTCCATTATCTATATTAGTCTTGATCTATCACAGTTTCTTGTGGGTACTTTGTTTTTAAAAAAGAAGGCTACCTGAGATATTTGAGATGTCTCAACCGGAAGTAGATCTTTTTTTTACCATGTGTAGATGACTTTTTGTATTTCTATAGCTAAAATGTTACTTCAATGCTAAATAACCAAAATATTTTTAAAAATATCAAAATTGGGTGTACTTCCTGTGACGACCGGAAGTTACGCCGGATAAAACAAAATAGTGTTAACACATGCATGTACATACATAGGTCTATCATCCCACAAAATTTGGTTGTTCAAGTCGTTACTGTTTTTGAGATCTCGTCGAAATCAGGTTTTTGGTCTCTGGACAGGAAACGGGCAAACGGAAGTGTTCAATGTAAATTGTATTCAATATTTCTTGTATACTTGCCTTTTGTACATTATTTTTCATTTATCTAACTAAAATATATCAAAGGAAAACAGTTAAACTGATAAACAGTTCGATTTTTTAAACTCTTCCGGTATGGACCGGAAGTGACGGAAGACAAAATGAAACCGGTTAAACACATCTTCAATCAAATGTCTATCATCCATGAAAGTTTCGTGTCTTGATCGCTTATAGTTTCTGAGATCTCGCGGGTACAAAATGTGTTTCAAAAAAGCTACCTGAGATAATTGAGATATCTCACCGGAAGTAGAATTTTTTTGTTGATATTACATCGCAGAGATTTCCTTTGTATATATTTATTCTTATATATTTATTCTATTGACAAAAAATTTGATGCGTAAAAATAATTATTTTTGAAGTGCTTCCGGTGACGACCGGAAGTTATGACGAACAAAACAAAAGTGTTTAAACACATCTACAGCTATAGGTCTATCATCCCACAAAGTTTGAATGTTTAAGTCTTTACCGTTTGTTAGATCTCGAGGTGACAAGCTTTTTGTCGCGGGACAGGAAACGGACGACCGGAAGTGAATTTAGAACATTTTTAAATAAAATCCTCTAGATTTTTTTATTTTCTGTCATTCCTGAAAATTTTATAAAAATCCATCAAGACATCTCTGAGAAATTCACGAGAGAAAAAGGGGAAAAAAATAATAATAACTAGACTCTTGTTGCTAAAGCAACAAAAAGGTCTTCCGTTCCTCATGTATTAATCTGTACAAAAAGTCAATTTCTCTTGTAAACAGAAAATGGATATAACATATACTGTAAAGGAATTCCAAAGAAATAAAAAAAAAAAAACCACAAAATGTCAATTTTTGAGTACTTTCTGTGACGACCGGAAGTTACACCGGATCATACAGAACATAGTAAACATATCTTCATACATTGTTTTGTCTTTCCTCGAAGTTTTGATGTTCAAGTTTTTGTAAGTTATAATATCTCTTTGGAAAAAGGTTTTTAGTCTTGGTACCGGAAACGAAGAAACGGAAGTGATTTAAGAAATTAAAAGTAGATATTTTAGTACATTTACCTACGGTACGTTTCTGTTCATCAAATTAAGTAAAATATTAAAACAAATCTAAAGTTAAAAAAAAAATTCTATTCCTTGAACGCTTCAAGTGAGAACCGGAAATGACGTACGACCAAAAGAAACCCGTTAATTACATGTTCAATCAAATGTTAATTATACATATAAATTTTGTTTCTTGATCTCTCAAAGTTTCTCAGATCTTGCGGGTACTTTGTGTTTTTTTTTTTAAAAAAAGGCTACCTGAGATATTTGAGATGTCTCACCGGAAGTAGAACTTTTTGTTGTTTATTTATAATGTGTATATGACCTTTTGTATTTCTATAGCTTAAATGTTACTTCCATGCTAATTAACCAAATATTTTTAAAAAATCAAAATTGGGTGTACTTCCTGTGACAACCGGAAGTTACGCCGGATAAAACAAATTATTGTGAACCCATGTATATACATAGATCTATCATCCCACTATGTTTGGTTGTTCAAATTGTTACCGTTTTTAAGATCTTGTCGAAAAAAGGTTTTTTGTCTCGGGACAGGAAACGGACAAACGGAAGTGCGCAATGTAAATTGTATTAAATATTTCTTGTATACTTGCCTTTTGTACATAATTGTTAATTAAAAAAACTTAAAATATCAAAAGAAAACAGTTAAACTTATAAACAGCTTGATTTTTTTGAACTCTTCCTGTGTGGACCGGAAGTGACGGAAGACAAAATGAAACCGGTTAAACATATTTTCAATCAAATGTCTATCATTCATGAAAGTTTCATGATTTGATCATTTATAGTTTCTGGGATCTCGCGGGTACAAAATGTGTTTTAAAAAAGCTACCTGAGATAATTGAGATATCTCACCGGAAGTAGAATTTTTTTGTTGATATAACATCGCATAGATAACTTATGTATAGAATTATAGTTTTATGTTTATTCAACGGAAAAGAAATTCAATGCTTAAAAATGATTATTTTTGAAGTGCTTCCGGTGACGACCGGAAGTTACGACGAACAAAACAAAATAGTTTAAACACATCTACAACTATAGGTCTATCATCCAACACAGTTTGGGTGTTCAAAACTTTACCGTTTTTGAGATCTCGAGGTGACAAGCTTTTTCAATGCGGGACAGGAAACGGACGATCGGAAATGAATTTTGAAAAAATGAAAAAAACGCCTAGAGATATTATCATTGTCTTTCATTCCAAAAAAATTCAAAAAAATCCATCCTGCCATCTCCGAGAAATCTTGTGGACAAAAAAAATGAAAAAAAAAATAATAATAATAAAAAACCTTACAATCACTATAAGGTCTTCCGTTGGAAACGGAAGACCTTAATAAGAAAGAAAGAAAAAACCTAACAATCACTATAAGGTCTTCCGTTGGAAACGGAAGACCTTAATAAAAAGAAACATTACAATCACTATAAGGTCTTCCGTTGGAAACGGAAGACCTGAATAATAAAAAACCTTACAATCACTATAAGGTCTTCCGTTGGAAACGGAAGACCTTAATTATGCCGTTGACCACCGTAAAAGTGATGCCGTTTACGAAACGAAAGGGAATACGTATTTCCCGGTTACATGAGAGAACGTCAGGCTTCTTTTCAAGCAGACAGTAAAATGTAGTAAATGTCAGGCTGCGGTGGACCTGCCGAAAACGGAGAGAACCAGAAGAACCATTCCTCATTCTTATCCACACAGCAGGTGGCAAATGAAATTAAAGAAAATGCTGCAAAACAAGGATATATTTGGTGCCTGTTGAAGCAGAAAACGGCGAAGGAGGTGTCGGACGTAATTTTACGTTTCATTTATTTGTTTGGACCTCCCAGGTATCTTCAAACAGACAATGGCAATGAATTCAACAATGCTGATTTAACATCCGTAATGGAAGAATTTAAGATCAGGCACGTTTACCACCGATCCTATCACAACAGTCTTAATTTAATTTTATGCTAAAAAATGTACGTATTACGTAAGTTTAAACTAATATAACTAGATGCTGGCATTAGACAGTAATACCCGCACCATGTGTTTGCCCCTAAATAACACTGTTTTGTACCAGTTTAATTAAAAATGAAGGCTATATGCAAGCTCCGGTAATACAATTATAATTCATACTTTTCATAACTGAAGGATGAGATCCCTTCCCATATGATAATACACATCGTGACATGAGCAGCACTTTATGTGCAATTTGGGGTAGAACTGTTTGCAGTGAATTTTCAGTTAATCAATAATCTTAACATTTTATGTCATAGAAAGTATAATGGTCTATATAATTATTACAAACAAAATTAAAAATTAAATTATATGCCCCCTCCCCGTGGCGGTTGCCGGATTTAGATTTGCTTTTGTGTGCCTACATGAACATCATCGTGTGCACAGATTTAGAGAAGGGGTGGGAGTGAGGGGTCCGGACCCCCCCCCCCCCCCATGAAAATTCATTTATATCAATTGTAAAATTACCAAAAATACACCTTGGACCCTAATGCTCTTACAGACATGTGAACGCTCTAACCCATTGCGCTTCAATGTTAGGTAACATTATTTGGGGGGTAATTATTTAATCAATATTTGATATACTTTATTGTTTATCTCAATAGAAAGTATACATGTACATCACAATATATATGCAGGTGTCCTGCACCACCTTAAAGCTGTTATTTACCTAATAAAATAGTGCAAGTGGATTTGAAGAATAGGTCATAAAAATACATGCATGTTACAAATGAATGATCTTTGTCTGAAGTTACGTACACAACACAGGTCTGCATGTCTCATTAGCGGGTACTAGTTTTACCCAGCTCTTCGATTAGATGGGTTCACGTGTATACATACATGGGTGTTGATAAATTGCGGAACGGAAAACGGAACGGAAAGCGGAACGGAAGGGAAAACGGAAAATCTTATCTAATGTTATTTACCTCATAGATTTGTTAATCATGCTAAAACGATATACTTTATGTACCTTTTTAATTTTTTTTGAAAGATTAGCAATATTAGATTATTTATTCAAGAATATTTATTTCCTAAAAATTAACAGTACATGCATTGACCACTATATTCTGTCCCAAAATATCCTCGATTCACTTTTTGATGTATATTTATATATACCTCAGGGTTCAAGCGAATCTCTCTTAGAAGCATTTAACATTCTCATTATTCTTTCTTTAAAACGTCCCCTCTAGCTTATCAGCTGGCATAAATACACGGCTAAAAATAAAGAAGGATACGGGGTTTTGCATTTCAACAGACCCGGATGATAGTGTTGAAAAATTGTGCAAGGTCTTCTGAGTGACTTCCAAATGAAGAAAAGATGTCAACATTTTCCATTATAAATCATCGAAATGTGCTGCATGAATATTTTGGGATCGACAGAATATAGTCCCAATATATAATCGGAAAATCAAACCAGGCAACCTCTAGAGCTTTCTATTCGGACCGTATGTATATAGCTGCTGGAATAAACAACTGCTTAGTAATGCAAACGTAAACAAAATTGCATTGCTAAAAATACTAGTTTCACAAATTACCGGGTATTTTAATGTTTACTGTATTTTAATTTTTAATGTCGTCAGTCCTACGGGTTTTTCTCTTCCATCTCAATGATACTGTATCGTCTGTATGATATACATGTACGTCATACTAGTATTTGAAATATAAAAATACTCAAAACACGCATAAAACGCTTTCACTAACTGCGTACGTTACGCTGATATGCCATCAATACCATATAAGAAAAATAAGTAAAAAGTTATAGCTAATTTGCTCGTTTAAAGTCATGTTAATGTTTCACAATTCTAATACATTTGATTTTTCCGTTTCGTACTCAACTAAAGCCGAATGAATACAATGCTATAATTGATAGATATTCATAATTATGAATATTAATAAGATAACAACATGTTGATAATCATTCATTAGATATAAATAAAAGATACAAAGTAAATCGTTTCTGGCCAGTCTATACCCTTTTTAAGCGATAAACGTGATGATATTTTCCATTCCGTTCCGTTTTCCGTTCCGCGTTTTAGCAACACCCATACATACATGTCTGTGTTTTCCGTATGCATGAAAGGATTTGTTAAGATCAGCTAAAGGAATTCATTATTGTGTTTTAATTGGATTATCATTATGATGTTTACCAATTTAGGTAAGCATAATACATGTAGTAGCAGTAGCACAATATAATGAGATGCCAGCATACATATATAAGTTCTACTTTCACTTTCTAAATGTGATCTCTCTAGGCCTTTGACAGCATACTGTATCATCATCTTTTAATATTTAAATAAGTTTAACATCGTTACCTATCCTATCGCATTTGTATAGTTTCTGTCATTTTAGTTGCAAAAGTTAATTTTTCATTTGTCAGACTGCATGCACTATTGAGTTGACCCCATATTGACCCTGTATAAACAATTTCTTATTAAATTTGTGTATTACATGTAAGTAGATGTAGACACTTATCATTTTTATATGAGTTATAATAGGAAGGAAGGAGTATTTCTTTCTTAATGTATTATATTATGCATCAAATACAATGTAGGTCATGACCTTATGGGACTGTTCTGACCCCACGAAACAGGAAAGTACAAAATATCTTCTAATGTCATTATGATGCATCTAATGGTGTAAAGTACATTAATGACCCCCAGGTGTTGTCTTTAACACCCCCCCCCCACCTTTATGAAATAGGAAATGATATATGATACATTGTATATTTTGTTAACTTCTGAGATCTGAGATCCTCATCCCTAAACCATGTAATTTATTTTTGCTCTTTGTGTCATTGCGCGTAAAATTGTATATAGATTATGTCCCCTTGGAGAAACCCTGACATTTTAGAACTAGAAATAATAATGTATTTTATCTTATTCATATGTTATACAGTAGTGTTTGGTCCATGTGGGTAATTCCTAGCCTAATGATGTCAATGCTTTGTTAAGGAGACTTTAAAATTTCCCAAAATAGGCGAATACACATGGAAGTGATGCATATAACATTTTGTTTATATAAATCTTAAAAATTGAATTAAGCAATTTCCAAAATGTTAATGTGAATCACGAGAGAAAAAACAATCAAGAAATGATTTAAAATTTTCTACTGTACACATGTAAGAATGTATTAAGTAGACTGAATCTTTATAACCAGGTTAAATTGGGGGGGGGGGGGGTGAATGTGGAGTATAAACATTTATAATTTGAATCATTTATTGTTATTAATTTTAACTTGTCAATGAATACTACTTATTGACCCCAAGGTAGAAATATGACCTCTGATCATATCTCAATAGATCATTTGTCAATTATGCAAGGTGTAATATAATTTTTTTTAAGAATAACATTTTTTACCAGTTCATAAAAGTTTTGACACCCAAATTATATTTTGATTTTAATAGATCATTCGACAAGAGGGGGGGGGGGGGACAGTTTATATTTGAGTTTGTTTGGGAGTGGGGGTTCCAAGTCATATATTTGACAATTTTTTAATGTAATTTAAAATAAGACTTATAAGCCATACTACAGTCATGAACATGAATAGTATAGAACAAAACACAAACTAATACATGTACATGTATATATACATAGGAAGTATTACAAAACAGATGATCTATATCTGGGCTCTTAAATTGAATCATATATCATGTGTACTGGCCAGTGAAATGAGGAAACTTTGGTCACTTTTGTAAATGCGTCTTTATTTTTTATTTTGGAGGGTGACAAAACATGTAAGATGTATGACGAATGACGAATGACGATTTACTACAAAAAATAGAGAAAAAATATTGTAAATAAACTAATTCAAAAAACACACACATACAAATTCATCCTAGTAAATATATGGTTGACAATGATGAAACGTATGACTATCTGATGTATCAGTATAACCTAATTCAATTAGTCACAATAAGATATGCATCTAGATATATAAATCTGAAATGCTCTAGCAAAGTTTGGCGACAGAAAAATGTAAACAAAGAGGCATAACTCTAGACAACCAAATGATATCATACATGTTGCAAATGGAGTTACCTCCCGTAATATATCAATTATAAACCTAACATAATCCAGCGAAGTTGCACACATGCCTCATAATTACATATAAGTACCTCTATATAGCTTTATCAATATATCATTAATTATGACCTTGAAATATCCATGCATATGCATAAATAGTAACTTTATACCTACACTAAAGTATGAGAATTATCAGAATTATCAGATGTACTGTAATATAATTCTACTGCACAATGTACATATGCATTGGAAAACATTCTAACAATATACATATATATCATAACACTCACCAATTAAGTAGTTTCCTCCAGAGAAAAATACATTCAGTACAAAATGATTGAAGACATGAGCCCGCCTCACACAAGTTCACGGGCTCTACACACAAAAATATTGAGCTCAAAAACTGATGACGTCAGATCAGGTATGACTAACTGCAGTACCAGCATAGATATGACTAATTGCAGTATTGGCGGTAACAACCCAGCCCCCTAATTGTGGAATGAATATGACACAATTACGTCGAAAATACTCTACATCATTAAGTTACAAACAATCTAGTTTTTTATCAAATTTGTGTCTTCACTAGCAATTGTTCCTAGAAAATGTCAACAATGAACAAACATTCAATGATCACAAATAATAATACAGAAATGTGCACAAGTTCGTAATAATCAAACAGTTCTAACAATCTCCTTCTAGAACCCGGCAGAGTTTATCAACGGGGCGGATCAGAATATTTGTCGCAGTTTTAACTTTAACTTGTCGCACAAGTCCGTTGCAGTCCGGTATAGTTTCACAAATAATGCCCATAGGCCACGAGTTTCTCGGAGAATTAGAATCGACTATTAACACAACATCACCAATTTGCAAGTTCCGTTTGATTTCGTGCCACTTCTCTCTTTCTTGTAAAAGCGGTAGGTATTCCCGTACCCATCTATGCCAAAACAGGTTTGCCATATATTGAACTTGTCTCCACCGTCTCCTGTGATAGATGTCGTCCTTATCAAAAACTCCTGGAGGCAGGTTCGGCTTCCGCTTCATTAAGAGCAAATGGTTTGGTGTAAGTGGTTCCAAATCAGAGTGGTGATCTGTATTCTTCGTGATTGGTCGATCGTTGATCATATATTCGATTTCACACATCAGGGTATTAAGTCCTTCGTCGTCCAAGGTCTGTTCCCTTACAACGCTGTTCATGGCCTTGCGAATAATTCGAATGATTCTTTCCCACACTCCACCATGATGTGATCCAGCTGGTGGGTTAAATTGCCAGTCTACATTCTTCTGTAACATTGACTTTTGAATCTGGTGTTGATTCCATTCCTGTATGGATCGGGCAAGTTCACGTTCGGCACCAACAAAATTAGTTCCATTATCAGAACGTATCTTCGTAACTTGTCCCCTTCTGGCAATAAAGCGTCGCAAGGCATTTATGTAAGAATCAGTGTCTAATGAAGCTGCTACTTCCAAATGTACAGCTCGACTTGCCAAGCAGGTGAATATTACGCAATAACGTTTCACACGACTTCTCTTTTGTTTTACTTCGAACGGTCCAAAGTAATCGACTCCTACTCTGCTAAATGGTGGTTCATCTGGAACGATACGATCCTTTGGTAGATTTGCCATCTTCTGCTCTTCAACTTTCGACTTGAATCGTCTACATGTAACACATCTTGATATCAGCTTCCTGATAGCTGACGGAGCATGAATAATCCAATACTTTTCTCTTAACTTTGCCAACATATGGTTTCTACCACTATGCATCAGTTCTTGGTGAATTTGTCTAAGAATGATTGTTGACACATGATGATCTTTGGATAGAATAACTGGATGTTTCATCTCTGCTGGAATACTTGACTGGTGTAGTCGACCGCCGACACGTAAACTTCCATCATCCAAAAATGGATCCAAGTTCCTGATTCTACTTCTACGATTCACATGAGAGTTTCCTGATGCAAGAGCATTGATTTCTGTGTCAAATTCTTGCTGTTGAACAAATTTCAGTATTGACTTCTCTGCCTCTTTAAGGTCTTGGTGCGATAGAACACTCTTATCATATGATTCTTGTAATATTGGACTAGAATTGAGTCTTTTCATGTTCACACGCCTTAACAATTCTTTCCGCACTTTCAGAATCCATGCCACTGTTCGTTTCAACAAGTACCACGAAGAATAATGTTGAATCAACTTATTAACACACTCTGTGGAATTGTCTGAATTCTGTTGTTCTGCGATGACTGCTCTGATGGTAACTCTTTTCACCTCTGGGTCATTGTCCAATAATTCTGTATCAGCGATCTCCATTGGATGTTTGGGCCACTGATCCTCTGGTTCCAATAAAAAACTAGGGGCCTTGATCCAGTTTTCTTGCATGATAAGGCTGTTGGCCGATATACCTCTTGATGCGTAATCAGCTGGGTTGACTTTCGTGTTAATGTATCTCCAATTGCGGGGCTGCGATCCTTCATGTATCACTGCTAGTCTGTTAGCTACGAAAGTATGAAATCTTGCCGTTCTGTTCTGAATATAACGTAATACTGCCATACTGTCGGTCCAGAATATAACGCGATCGATGGGCATGTCTAGCTCGGTCAGTAACATCTTGTTGGTTTTGACGGCTATTGTAGCTGCCGTCAACTCCAGTCTTGGAATGGTTGTCTGTTTGAGTGGTGTAACACGAGATTTTCCCATGATGAAAGAACAATGACGTTCTCCGTCTGTATTCTCCAGTAGTAAGTAGGACACTGTGCCATATCCTGTTTCGCTTGCGTCAGAGAAGTGATGTAACTGCGCAATGACTGGATCGAATCCAAAGGGCTTGATACATCTGTTCACTTTGAAGTCTTCTAGTTTCTGGAGGTCCTGGTACCAATGATTCCACTGAATTACAAGGTCATCTGGAATTCTATCGTCCCATCCTAATTGCATCTTGCAAAGTTCTTGAAGGATACATTTGGCCTTGAGTACAAATGGAGCCAAAAATCCTAATGGGTCATATACACTACTGACCATCGACAGAATTCCTCGTCTGGTAAGCGGTTGTTTGTTCAATTCCAGCTTGAAGTTGAAGAAATCAGACTCGACGCACCACTGGACTCCAAGGGCTCTTTCAATCGGCAAAGTATCACGATCTAGATCTAAAGTCTTAACTTCTTTAGCTCTCTCTGACACAGGTATTGAGTTCATGACATCTCGACTGTTGCTTATCCACTTTGAAATGTGAAAACCACCTTTGTCTAAAAGTCTTTGTAAGTCTTTCACTAATATTACAGCCTCGTTCACAGATTTGACAGACTTAAGACAATCATCTACATAGAAGTTTTTGAGAACGGTGTTAACAGTCTCTTCACTGAAATATCCTTTCCAATCCTGAGCTGTTTTTCGAAGACAAAAATTGGCACAACTAGGTGAAGATGTTGCACCAAACAAATGCACAACCATTTGGTATTCAGTTACACTTTTCGAAGTATCTCCATCTTTCCACCATAGGAATCGAAGAAATGAAGCATCCTGGAGAGGTACACGCACTTGGTAGAACATACTGTCAATATCACCCATAACAGCTATCTCATCTTCCCGAAATCTGATCAGAGTTCCAATAAGTGTGTTTGTCAAGTTAGGGCCTTGTAACAACTGATCATTTAGTGAAGTTCCTTTGAACTTGGCTGCACAATCGAATACAACGCGCAGTTTATTCTTCTTGGGATGAAATACACCATGATGCGGCAAATACCACACACGTCCATCGTTTTGTTGAAGGTTCTCAGTAGGAACTTGTTGTGCGTAACCTTCACTGATAATTTTGTCCATAAATGCTTTATAACTGTCACAAAATTCAATGTTGTTTTCAAATTTTCGGGATAATGAAATCAGTCTCTGTTCTGCTTGTTTTCTGTTGTTAGGCATTGTAACAGTTTTAGATTTGAAAGGTAAGTCAATGATATAATGTCCATCCTCAAAATGAACTGACTTTTTTACCAATTCTAGGAAAGTTTTATCTTCCTTTGACGGCTCTGGAACATCATCGATCGTCCGCTCACAAAAGTCATGATTAAACTGGTATCTTATCTGTTCTTCTAATCTTGCATCAATGCGATTGACCGTGACGAATGTGTTGAAAATGCCATTTTCTGGAACTGTGTCGATTGGTCCATTGATTACCCATCCAAGGATAGTCTTCATAGCGAATGGACCATTGTCTTTACTAGGAATTATGTCCCATGGTTCCATTGCTTTAGGAACATTGACACCAATTAACAAACCGATATCACTATCTATTGGTATTCTGTCAATGTGAATGTCACTTAAATGCGGCCATCTTTGAAGGTCCTCCAGTGAAATTATGTCTTTCCTGGACACAGGTAATTCTGGTTGTGTGTAAATAGGAGGAAGATCTATTTGATTGTCACCATTCACGTCAGTTATTTCGAGTCCAGAGAGAATATAACAATTTTCTGTCTTCTGTTGTCCCATGGTTGTCAGACATAACAAAGTCTTTTTGCCTTCAATGTGAAGTAAGTTTGCTATTTTCTCTGTACAAAATGTTGCTGTACTCCCTGAATCCAAGAAAGCATATGTATAAATGTATTTGTCACTGTTTCTTGATTTCAGTCGCACTGGTATAATTGGAAGCGCTTGCCTCACAAGTTCCCCAGCCCCCATATGCGCTGCCGAAGACACAGATGCTGAAGGTACAGACAATCTGTTGTTGTTCTGGTCCGGAGGTTCAAAGCTCTGTCGAGGATCCAAGTGGAGTATAGAAGGATGACATCTCTTACAATGAATACAATATGACTTGCGTTGACAAACTCCCTTCTGGTGTCCAGATTTTAAACAAGAAAAGCACAGTCCTTTCATTTTTAAAACTGCATATCTATCTTTCAGAGGAAGTTTCATAATGTTCTTGCACTCTTCCAAGGAATGTGACGAACCTTCACAATAGATGCATGGTTTCACAAAAGCACAAAATTTTGGTTTGTATTGAACAGCAGCTGTGTGATTTTCTGTAGATGAATGGGACTCCATAGTTTTTGTAGCAAAGTTCCGGCTCGGTCTTGAAAATGTGTTCACTCTTTCATTCTGTCGTTTTGGTGCACTTGAACTAGAATTCATGACTTCTTTTCCATAGATAGGGTCATTCGCCTTTTTAGCTTCTTTGCGGACGAAGTTTACTAAGTTTTGAAATGTAACGGCTTGTTTTCTGTCTTTAAGCTCATACACCACATTTCGCCACTTTTCTTGTAAGTAGAATGGTAGCTTCCTAATTAGAAGTTTTATGTTTTCTGAGTATTCAAGAACTCGAGCACTGTTTACGTTATTCACAGCAAATTGACACTCGGTTAAGAATATTGCATAAGAGTCTAATGCCTTCGAATTGTCTGGTTTAATTGCTGGCCAATCCAACGCCTTCTTGACATAAGTATGAGCCACAACATCTGGATCACCATATCGATCCTTAAGTTCCTCTAAAGCTTGTAGGTATCCTCTTTCTGCATCCAAATGTGAATATCCAGTTACTATTCTTTTAGCTTCACCACTGGTAAATTGAAGAAGAAAGTTCAAACGCTCTTCATATGAACTGGTGTTAACGCACACTTTGGTGTTGAACTGTCGGATAAATCTTTGGTAGTCCATTGGATTTCCTTCAAACTTTTGAATGTCAGCTTTAGGTTTGTTGAGCTCTCTTGCAACTGTAAATAGATCATCTGTGTTGTGGTGATTTTCTGCAGTTGTAAACATTGGCTCTGACAGATGAGAATAAACTTGAGTCTGTGGTTGACGACTTGTTTCATAACTTGAAACAGGCACATATGGTGTACTGTGGCGTGTTATTGTTGGCACATATGGAATACCAGGTGTCATTGTACATGTAGATCTGTTAATGTGGTTAACTGTTTCACATGTTGGTAATGGTCTTGAAACAGACGAAAACACCGGTGCATATGGACTCAACTTTGACTGCTTCATAGATGTAGACACATGCATGATGGGATCCTGTATTGATGTTGTCACTGTTGATGAAGGAAGATGAATGTCACCCGCGGCCTCTGACAGACGTCCCACTTCCAGATCAGCTTTTTCCAGTTGTTCGATTATTTTAGTTCTCTCATCACATATTTTTAAAGCTGTCTTTATATCCAGTTCTTCTTCCTTCAATTTCAACTGTAATTTGGCCTCTTCTATCTGTTTTTTCTCTTGAAATGATGCCGCTCTGGCCTCTAATTCCGCTTTTCTTTGACTTTCCTCCAACTTCGCTTGCGAATAACTGCTCTTGCGACTTCCACTAGAACTCACGGAATTGTTATCAATCACAACACTTTTTGAATGTTTCGTAAACCAGTCCTCTACAGAACTTTTCAAATCCATAAGGTATTCATCCCTCTTCTGGAATCTTTCTTCATCAGGGACCTGATCACTGGTAGAAAGCCAAGCCCGTACTTCATCCTGAGACACTAGAAATTCTTCGTATTTATCGAGCCATTCGCTATACGCTCTTCTAATCGTTTCTTTATCCTCTGATGATAATAATAATTTCTGTAAGTTGTCACTAAGTGTCAACAGTATTTTGAAACACCTTTCTCGGTTTTTATTTTTACTTTCCAGGGTAAATTCAGCACCTTTTTGAGTCATTTTCCTACTTCGTTCACTCCTACGGTACTGTTCTATCTTCTCACCCTCCATCCTCCTCCATCATCTACTTAATTGTAAATATTTGTACTGGCCAGTGAAATGAGGAAACTTTGGTTACTTTTGTAAATGCGTCTTTATTTTATTTTGGAGGGTGACAAAACATGTTAGATGTATGACGAATGACGAATGACGAATGACGATTTACTACAAAAAATAGAGAAAAAATATTGTAAATAAACTAATTCAAAAAACACACACATACAAATTCATCCTAGTAAATATATGGTTGACAATGATGAAACGTATGACTAGCTGATGTATCAGTATAACCTAATTCAATTAGTCACAATAAGATATGCATCTAGATATATAAATCTAAAATGCTCTAGCAAAGTTTGGCGACAGAAAAATGTAAACAAAGAGGCATAACTCTAGACAACCAAATAATATCATACATGTTGCAAATGGAGTTACCTCCCGTAATATATCAATTATAAACCTAACATAATCCAGCGAAGTTGCACACATGCCTCATAATTACATATAAGTACCTCTATATAGCTTTATCAATATATCATTAATTATGACCTTGAAATATCCATGCATATGCATAAATAGTAACTTTATACCTACACTAAAGTATGAGAATTATCAGAATTATCAGATGTACTGTAATATAATTCTACTGCACAATGTACATATGCATTGGAAAACATTCTAACAATATACATATATATCATAACACTCACCAATTAAGTAGTTTCCTCCAGAGAAAAGTACATTCAGTACAAAATGATTGAAGACATGAGCCCGCCTCACACAAGTTCACGGGCTCTACACACAAAAATATTGAGCTCAAAAACTGATGACGTCAGATCAGGTATGACTAACTGCAGTACCAGCATAGATATGACTAATTGCAGTATTGGCGGTAACATCATGTACATATTATATTATTGTTTCTTTGTTCAAGGCATTTCAGATGGTATGTAGGTCATGATCCCAAGTGCTCTTCCTGAAATTATTAAATATCATAAAAACCATTTAGATCCCCACCTTAATCCAAAGATATTATTCCTCCTTAGGTCATGCACGCGCATCAGATCATTATGGCATGTAAGTCATGACCCTAAGGGGTCATCCTGACCCCCTTAGAATCAGAAATTGTCAATTATCTTTAAATTATTGATGTTTGATGATCCTATCTCTATTTAATCTTTATTATTAAGTCTCCGGATGAAATTTGGAGACTTATTGTTTTTGTACGGTTATTAAATTCATGTTTTATTATTCTTCATCTTCTTTTTCTAATTTTTTCCTGCTCTGCATGAACTTGTTTCTCAGAGATGGCTGAACAGAATTGTACAAAACTCTAGGATATGATAGGCCTGCATATCTAGTTGTGCACCCTGGTTTGATTTTTCTCGTTAGACAACCACTTTTCGGGGGAGGGGGGGGAGGGGAGTGTCAAAAGGGTGTGGGGTCTAACATTGAATATTGTAGGAAGAATCGTAGACTGTATTGTACATGGTAACTTGAAAACGGACAAAGATAATAATATAGGGTTTTCATAATCATATATTGGCTGTTACTGGCAATATATAGGGTTTATTAGATCTGGCCCCTGGGGTCATCCCCACCCCCCAGGAATTTGAAATTACCATATATCTCAGAAACTGTTATAATCATGACCCCTAAACCATATATATTCATGTTTCTGATGTCAAGGGGCATCAAATGTTATGTAGGTCATGGGCCCTGTGGGTGGTCCTGACCCCCTCAAACAGCAAGTCCCTTAATATCTTCAAAACAGTTGAGATCCCCACCCTTAAACCATATATATTCTTGTTCCTTGTGTCAAGGGGCATCAAACGGTATATAGGTCATGGGCCCCAGGGGTGGTCATGACCCCCCTTGAACAGGAAGTGCACGAATATCTTGAAAACGGTTGAGATCCCCACCCCTTAACCATATATATTCTTGATCCTTAAAGGGCATCAAAAGGTATGTACCGGTAGGTAATGGGCCTCAGGGTTAAATTTAATTTTTCAAAACCGTAATGTATATCTATGGAACACTTCTTATCATATCCCAAGATATGATGTGTCTATCCATTAAATCATAAAAGGAGTTCTAGGATCTATGTTTTTTTTAAGTGATTAACGTCAATTATCTGCTACTTTTTGACTCCCTGGATGAAATTTAGATTTTTAAAACCTTACTGCACATCTATAGAACAGTCCCTATCATATCCCAAGATATGATTGTCTATCCATTAAATCATAAGAGGAGCTCTTGGATCAATGTTTTTTTTTAGTGATAAACGTCAATTTTCTGCTACTATTTGACTCCCTGGATGAAATTTAAGTTTTTAAAACCTTATTGCACATTTATAGGACAGCCCCAATTATATCCCAAGAGATGACGTAGCTACTCCAAAAGTTGTAAGAGGAGTTCTTGGAACCATATTTTTTTGCAAAAAAACGTCATTTTTTCTTGCCCACTGATCCCCTTAATAAAAAAAAAATTCTGGAACCTGATCACGCCTCAATATGACACCCCTAATCATATTCTACAAGATCATTTGGCTACTGCCAAAAAAAATGACGTTTTTGAAACCAGTTTTTTTTGTAAAAAAAAAACGTCATTTTTCAGCCATTAAATGACTCCTAGGACAAAATTGAAAATTCCGAAACCTTATTGCGCATCTATAGGATACCCTAAAACATATTCCAAAAGATGATTTGTCTACTGTTGAAAATGTAGGAGGAGTTCGAGGAAGAAGGTTTTTTGTGAAAAACGTCATTTTTTACCAATTATTTGACCCCCAGGACTAACAGAGAATTTTTGAAACCTTTTTACAAAACAACATGATACCCCAAATCAAACTCCAAGAGTTCAGTTTGCTGGTTTATAAGATGTAAGAGCAGTTTGATAAAGTAAAACGTGACAGACGGACGGACGGACGGACGGAACAGGGTAACAACAATATACCCGAACTTTCTTTAGAAAGTGCGTGTATAATAATCACTTAATTAAGCTACGACAAATTTAAGCTTCTAAGAGACGGTATTTTAAATACAGTATATTCTTACATTTCAGCTTTAAAACGGATGCAAGCATAGAATTAATATTGTAATCAAATATTTTACAAATGCGTTAACACGTTACTGGTCGCGTAGAACTGTTGTTGCACATTTCAGGACACAGTTCGTGGACACCAGAGATTGCCCGTGAAAAGAAGAATAATGACCCCGTAGAATAATGACCGGGATCATTTTTGACGTAGAATAATGCCACCGTTTACTGTAGAATAATTTGATTTTTCTGAAGAAAAAAGACCTATTGGTTATTTTTCTTCATGTTAAAAGTTGAGAAAAACTACCCCCGTAAAAATGACCCCAGCTGTGAAGAAGAATAGCAATCGGTTACCCAGTATCCCGACAAGATATCTGACTTTGAAATAACTGGAATGTTCACGCTGTTCAGTTGATTTGAAGTTATAAACATCGAACTTGTAAAGAAATCGCTGTATATAGTTTTTCATATATCCGTAGCTAACACACACATTGCCACAAATTGATTGTTAACAGTTATGTTTTTTCTCTCGTCGGGAAGTAACGCTACACTTGTGAAAAAATACTTGATTCTTTATCATGAATATATAAATTCATAAAATGAGAAGGTCTGATCGTGTTTTTCTTAGTCAACCTTCTAATCAACATAAAGCTTTTGAATAACATCTTTTTCTGTCTAGATTGGCAGTTTTTTTAGAGAAATCTTTCATCAATTTCCATTGTTAAAATCATGTATCTATATATACATAAAACAAACTACTTCTGAAAATCAAAAACCAACTATCATTATGATAGCATCCGTATTTGAGAGATATTACGATACTTGGAGAATGAAAAGAATTCTTATGCACGCACAGAAATGGCATAAAGGAGAAAAGTAAATCAGTTCATGGCCTTTCTGCTGTGTAGAAAATACCACTTCGGTTACAAATTACTGATGGAGTAATTTAACCTACAGCGAACATGACATGATTCATATATATATTAGAACAGTGTTCTTTAATTTAAATTACCAAAAATACAAACTGAGCAGGGATTAATTTAGATTCTAAATGAACTTATAAAGTATTAAATTATATTTATGATTAGTTGGTATTTTTATTTTATTTATTAAGAAGAATTATTGTATTTATACAGAAATTGATAAAACTTAAATGTACGCTGTCTGGCTATACAACCTAGCTGTCCGCGGATACCTTTACTCTATATAAAATACATTCCCAGTATTGCTAATTCAATATCAACCTTTTTTCAAAAAGTTATAATGTTAGACATCGTTTGTTGTTGAACTTTTGTACTTCTGCTGTTTACTTTGTTTGGATAATTTCTTGATCGATTAAAACCTACAGCTACATAGTGAGCAAAAACTGCACGGGCTGACCCCAGTTTTCCAAATAGTAGTAACTACTCTATTGTTTCGTTTGTATTTTAAGTTCTCTATAACATTTTTCGTTTTTAGAAAACCCACATCTTTTTCGTTTTACAATCATTTTGTTATTCTTGATCATCAAAATTAGCGAAATACTTGCTTTATGATCTGTAATATCACCTGAATTTCCTCCGAAAGAGAAGTTGAAGTCGCCCTGTATTCTGAGTTCACGATCGTGTAAATTAACCCCAGAGACATTAAAATTATAATTATTTAATCAAAAGATGTTTTCACATCCTCAGTTAACCACTGTTGTGATTAATATTTTGCAATTGTCTTATCTTTTCTGGGTTTAAATACGGTTGATGCAACATATAGCCGATTGTGCATTGAAAATTACAACCGATGTTTATTACTTTTAGTGTTGATATTACAATTAGTTGGTAACTTGTAATTAATTACATGTAATAACTCTACCAAATTAATGCTAAAAAAATCATAAAACCACCTGTCTACAGTAATGTTAAACATTAAAATGATCCTCTACACTACGTTTGTAATTGGGATAAATGATTGGACTAAATACACAAAAAACAGAGTCTGATTTGATCCATAATTGATATCCCACACATTAACACATTGCGTAAAATTATATAAAATTATATTACGTAATACTACAATTGAATTTTAATTGAATTATGTCACAATTCTGCATTTGATCTTATTATGATGTAACTATAATTAATTTCCGAATAGTGATTGATAATATACAAATATGAATTTTATTTATTAGCTGTATTGAGAAATTGAAATCGAAAATTGGTTACGTAATATCGTCAAACAAATTCCTTGTGGTCTGAAAACGCTCTGTACATCTACAATAAAATACATGCATGAAAAAAAAAAAAGAAAAAAAAATGAAAAATAAAGAAAATAATATAAAATATTAAACACCGGAAAGGTGGGGAGGTAGTGGCTTTTTTATAGAAATGGTCCGAAGGAACAGAATCAGTATTCAAATGTATTACCCGTGCGGCGTCCTGAAAGAAAGTGAATTAGCGCGTCTTTCTAAACAAAGAGAGTCGCTAGAATTCCCGCGTTTAATTTCATTGGTCAAATGATGACACCAACATTATGTGAACAAATAGACACCCGCGCGAATGTTATTGTAATTTAAATTTTAGACCAGGTGTTTATATTTACCCTTTCAGTTTCGCAGTAAAAATCGTGCCTCGTGTTTATAGTCTATTTCATAGAATCTAGGTAATTGTAGTCAAATATAAAATCTAGAGGTTAATTGATTTTAAACTTTATCTTCATAAATAAGTGGATAAAATGTGTTCTAGAAATAAATGTGACGATACAATCTTATTGGATAAAGTTTTAAATCTTTAAGAAGCTTTATTTTTTATCAACTTGCTTAAATTTTAATACAATTTTAATTACACTGTGTAAGGTTGAATCTGTTTAAGGTAATGCTGTATCAAATATAAACTGACAGTCTTCCTGATTTTTTAAACTTCTTCCTACTTTTCTGTTAGGAAGAAATAAATCTCATCTCCAATAAATCAAGTTGGTACCTGTGAAAATTGTAAACAGTTCTCTTAAATTTGTCAAATTTTAAATCGACAGAAACAAAAGAGTTGGTTTTGGTGATGACTATTAATAAAAGTAAAATTTGGTGAATTTACAAAAGTTTTATTATCTAAATATTTTTTCTTCCCTGGCATTATGTTTTAAAATGGGTTAATATTTTTTTGTATAGACACCTATTTCTTTGTCAAAGAAGGATATTTTCTGCAATATAGTGATTTTGTGTAAACCTAATATTGTAGAATCATTAAATATGACTTCACAGATATTTACATTTATTACATTATTATAAAAATTATTGTTTTAAAATACTTTTAGACATTTTATGAACCAAACTTTGAAAAATTAATTGATACTTTGAAGCATGTACATTATCATTAAAATGATATTTAAATATAGGTTATCATGTACGATAACATACAAATGATAATGAATCTATTTATTCACATCTAGTCATTGAATCATACATGTTGAAATTTAATATAAACAATATCAAATTGTGAATCGATATTAGATTTGTTTTACATTCCATTAGTATAGTATAAAAATTATTTTATGGCTGACATATTTCTGTAGTTTTGTAATTAATTAAAGAATTGATTGAGTTTTTCATTTTTAATTTAAAATGTATTTTAAATTGTCCCCCGGCAGAAAAAAAAATTATTTACCTACCGACTTACCCAACTTCAAAATTTAGGGTCAGGTTATGGGAAACAAAAATATTCTTAATGATGACCTAACGAAGTTTTATCCACTTTAATGATTATTTGATTAAATAATTTAGTGACCTTGGACTCCTCATAAAAACTCGCCCTGATGTCTAAGCGAGAATGTTTTTATTACTTTGACACTGGCTGGAAAAAACTTAAGTAAGGTTTTTAAAAATGTTGGGCAATTCATAATTAATATCATGTGTACATTTCTTTCAAATCTTTTTCCATTTTTTTTATTACATGTAATAATTATTTTATTATATGATCAGCAGATTTATACAGAAATATCTAATTGAGTGTTATCAAGCGAAGATTTTAATTTGAAGCAATAGCCGAACAAACTGAGAAACGTGATATTTCATTGGACGGTCTATTTTCAGTCTAATGTAGAGAAAATTAAATGTTATATTGACCTCCTATGTCACGTGCAGGTGAACATAACGTTCTGTTTATTTTTATTGGATATGAGCCAATCAGAGACTAGGAATTAATCAATCATATAATTATCTAGTTTGTTGGAAATCAGCCAGAGAACTAGGAATTATTCATGTAATAAAATGCCTTTTAAAAAAGTTGTGTTACATGATTGATTAATTCCTAGCTGATTCCTGGCTGATATCCAACAATCTATAGAAATTATAAAACGTTATATTCTCCTGCATTTGACAATCCAAGTCTTCAGTGTTTCCATTTAAGTAATAAAGCACAAAGAAAAACAAATATTTGAGGACACACGCGACGTTCCTTAGTTGTAGATAATTTTCCTCGATTGATTATTTCTTCTTTGTTTGCATATAAACATGTTAATGTCAACAACAAAAACTTCGGGTGCATTACCAGGTTCCATTTGGGGTTTAAACATTTTAAAGTTTTCTTTTAATTGCATACAAAATGCAATGAAATGCTTATTTAAAAAGTCATAATATATATCTGCACTTAAAACAATACATCAAAACAGGAAAGTATCATAGAACATGAAAATATAATTTTGGAATCTTCACATCTTAAAATTGCTCAGATAGAAAAATAATGAAAGATCGGTCGCGTCTAACCTTAAAAATAAAAAAAAAATTTCAACGTCTATTTCAATGAAACTTTACATCAAAATGACTATAATTATCTCCAAAAAGAAGGGTCACAATAACCGCATTACACAGCGTTGCAGCATCCATTAGATTTAAAAATCAATTTGCGTCATTTTAGAGGCTGTCTCAAAATCGTTGTAATATAAATCAAATCGTACATTATGTATGAGATAAATAGAACATTTAGGCATTAAATGTTTATTTTTGGATGTCTTCGGTCCTATGGGTGCAGACAAATTGAATATAGCGCGTTAGCGCGGTGTGATAATTTTTCCGCATCGCTTGGTGTGTCACAGTACCAACGACACACAAAAATAAGCATTCAATGCCTATAGTATTATTTTCATACTGATGTCTATTTGTATTAAATATTGTTTATCGCCGATATAAAGTCATTATTTGCGCTCTTAGTCAGGGATATGAAACATATATGTACATAGAACAGCCATATCAACACGTTATTTAGTTTGGTTCCGTGACAAAAAATATATATAACGCCAGAAACTTAACGTAGAATTTTTTTTATTATGAAGTAGATATATATTAATAATTGTTTTTCAAAAGTACAAAAGCAGTTGAAAGTTTCATTTAATCTTACGAAAAAAAATATAATCAAAACAAGTGAAGATGTTAGTATCTGTGCTCAAGGAGCATGAATTAGCAAAGTGTTCTTATAGAAAATTGAACGTCGCAGATTTCCAATGCAAACATAAGGGGAAATATACACTGAATGTAAATTATATCTATATTTATTAATTTTTGTATTTGCTTTATCCAACCCATTGAAATTGTTATATTTGCTTGGCAATCCTTGCGAATATATACATCATTTCACCTCGTTGGATACAATAAAGAAATCATTTATGTATACTTCTACTATATTGTTTTCAACTTAGAACATAATATTTTTTTTAAAAAACCACCCTTACAGGCTAATATTTCAGAAAGTTATTTGTTCACATGTATATGATTAACATTTCAAGTTATTGTAGTATATGTAAATAGACCCTTATGTATCATTTGATAAATGATGTGTAAAGCAAAAGGAAGTATACAATGGTATCAAACAGAACAACGGACATCGAAAAAAACATTACGCACCTTGAATTTTTTTTCAAAGTGCGTTCAATTTAGGACCAAGTCAGGGGCGATGATAAAAAACGAATCGGACACGTGGCTAGCGAAGATAGAGTTAAGATGAACATACATCATTATATTAACTCAAAACAAGCAAGAGGGTACGTTTATTCTTGTACTGATATTCTAAAGGATCACAAAGATATTGTATTTGATATCATTTGATATTCGATATCATTTGTATATATTTTTCTAATCATGTTTGATTTTAAGCGCATGAAAGACTTTAAGCCATTTGAAATATGTTATAGATTGACCTCCATCATATAAATCATTATCGTTTTTATAAAACTAATAGTTCTGTACCAAATAAAAGATCCTTTTTAAAGACGTAAATTTGCTGCTGTATATTACATATTTAAAATCAAAGTACTGAAGTACTGACGGGAGTTGATTTTATCGATTGTTATTTATTTTAAAATCAACGATGTGTTTTTTTGCGTGGCAAGTAAATTCCTATAAGTATTTCAATTATGCACATTTTCAAATCTGAATCCTACAGGAATTTCGTGAAAACCCAATATCGATCATGATGTGTAATATTCAAAGAATCAAACTACGTATAAGTAATCGAAATAGTTTTGAGAAATTGTATGGATCCAAGCAAAATTGAACTCTACTCTCGTTAAACCAGACTCTCAGCTGTATCCGTTAATCTCCGACAAGCAAGAGAGACTCTATGCTTGTCGGAGATTTACGGAGACAGCCGAGCGTCTGGTTGAACGAGACTATATTGAACTTTGGCGTAGGAATACATAAAATGTACGACTGCAAAAATATCTAAATTGTTCGTACCATTTAAAATCTGACTATTTACAAGGTAGTAGTATCTATAAATGAGTTTCCTTGAAGAACAATGCTTAAAAACTCATTACATCGAATTTATTGATTAGAACTAAATGTTGTAATAGGTGTTGATTTGTGATTAGGTTCAAACGCAGAAGGACAAAACGTACGCTCAACTAGGACCAGGTCACCTGCTTATTCACAACTACCAAATCTGTGCACTCCGCTACAAAATGTAGTGAATTACATCTGCAAAGTGAAAGTAGAATAACTAGTACCACTACTTAGCCTTTAGAAATGATATACAACAGGCAGAAATGTATTTCTATTAAAGAATACCCCTCTAAGTATTGGAAGTACACTATAGAGGATAAAAAATTCAACATTGACTGTTATTTGAAAGATATATGATATACGTTATATAGACATAAGGTGACCTGTGGTCCCCCTGAGGATATATAAGTTAAATGTAACACAAAATCCTCCTCATTAAAATATCAAAGTACTTCACCTTCTTACTCTGTATACGTAGGTGTAGCCTGTAGAAAGAAGTAGGTCCCCCCCCCCCGACACCCACCCATAGACTTTTTACTGATACTTTAATATAATGGTAAAATGATTTGATAATAAATTACATTAGATGACATCTGGTTTCCGTAATGGATGCATGCCAAAGTAGTTCTGTATAAAAAATATCTGGCATTTTCGAGCCCGTTAGTGAAGAGAGCTGTGTGATATTTCTTTTCCATACAGAGCTGTTTTCGGCATACATCGTACTAAAAACACACTACTATTGAATTTCATTGTTGATTTACCTGAGACAGTCTGATTTTGAAGGATATCAGTACTGTAACCACGAGTAACGGTCTTATTTTAAGAAGCTCACTAATATCGGACTGTACAGGTAAAATTTTAGACAGCTGGAACAAAGGAATTGCATCACATTTGTGTTCTAACTAAAGATACATCATATACAACAAAGGCAACCTTATAAACTTAATGCTCTTGCTACCATCTGGTCTCTTTATTGTCATCACGGAGTAGGTGTTCCCCTGTCTACAGGTGTTGCATGAGGGTTGGAGTTCACCACCCCCTCCCTCCCGCTCCACCTACCACTTCCCTGGACTGGATTTTCACTCATCAAATTAAAAAAAAATATTTAAATTGCTAAAATAAACATAGTAAATACGGACCTTTTGTGAATTGCATCTAAGAAATAAATGAAGACGAGCAAATCGTCACCCCTTTACCCCCCCCCCCCCCCCAACTTCCTTTGACGACAAAAAATAAGGAATAAATGTGATCGAAATGTGTACCGTTTTTGCTTATTTATAAAAT
The DNA here is from genome assembly GCF_025612915.1 of Magallana angulata. Taxonomy (NCBI): domain Eukaryota; kingdom Metazoa; phylum Mollusca; class Bivalvia; order Ostreida; family Ostreidae; genus Magallana; species Magallana angulata. The sequence continues at coordinate 46,855,420 of NC_069115.1, forward strand.
CAAAGTCTGAACTTTTGTGTTCAGTAGATTAGAGTATAATTTTTCACACACCACATTTTTAACCTGTTGTCTCCTTATAAGTTATGCAATCTCTGGTCTCCCCAATGATGTACAATATATGACGAACTCTGGTTTACGTATTTATTATCATCTTTATGTGACACATGTTCCCTCTAACAATTATGTTCTTCCTAATAAATAATATAAATATAGATTATGGTTTTCGTCTTGTAAAAAGACATAAGATAAGGTATCCGTATTGATTTTCAAAATATAACATTGATTTAGAAGCTAAGGTGACCTCTGGTCTCCTAATAGACATTGGTTTCTTTACAGTGGATGAATTATGCATGGTTATTCTCCATCTTGTAAAAGAAGGTGGCATCTGGTCTTTGTATTAATGAACAATTTACTACAATAATTTAGGTCTAAAGGTGACCTCTCATCTCCTTATTGATAATTTATAAAATTGTATCCCTAGTCTCTCTACCGTGGATTACTTTGGTCTCTCTACAGTGGATTACTTTGGTATCTCCACCTTATAAAATGAAATAAGGTGACCTCTGATCTCCTTCTTAATTAACAAAATTATTACGACACATATCCATGACCTAAAACGAACTCTGGTTTACCTACAATAGATGATATTTTATGATTCTTCATCTTGTAAAATAACATTAACGGATCTCTGATCACCGTATTGATCTACATAATTAATAATTGTACTACATCAATTTAGATCATAAGGTGACCTATGGTCTCCTTTTGGATATTCCACTTAAGGTGACCCTTGGGTCCCCTACAGTAGATGACTTTTTTGAATCTCCATCTTGTAAAATGACATTAAGTGACCTCTGGTCTTCGTTATTAGTTAACAAAAATATAACGACATAGATCGATTACCAAAGGTGACCTTTGGTTTTCCTACAGTGGAAGGCTTGTTGGGAATCTCCATCTTTTAAAATGACATTATCTGACCTCTGGCTAACGTATTGATCTTTGAATTAAATCTAAACCTTTTTGAAGCTAAGGTGACCTCTAAATTCCTTTTAGATATTCCTCTTATAATGACCACTTGGTTTCTCTACAGTAAATGACTTCAGGTAAATGTATATCTTGGAAAAGAAGGCGACATTTGGTGTTCGTATTTATCAACAAACTATTACATTGATCTAGGACATATCGGGACCTATCATCTTGAAATTCCATTCAAGCTGACCAATGATCTAACAAATGGATGACATCTAGTGAATATACATCTTGTTTAATGCAATTTGGGGACATCTGGTATCCTATTGATAAACAAAATTATTGCTACATTAATGTAGGACATAAGGGGACATCAGGGCTCCTCATGGATATATTACTAAATATGACCTCTGCTCTCCCTACAGTAAATGACTTATTTGAATCTACATCTTGTAAAATGACATTAGGTGACCCCTGATTTCCGTTATTAATGGACAAAATTATAACGACAAACATCGCTTTCCAAAGGTGACCTTTAGTGGATGGCTTCTAGGGATACATGTATCCATCTTGTTGTGACATTAGCTGATCGTTTCTATATTAAAATTATTTTATTGATGAAGGACCTGAGGTGACCTCTTGTCTCCTTGTGCATATTTTTACTTCAGGTGACCCCTGATCTCCCTACCATGGCTGAATACCTATCATGTAAATGACATAAGGTGACCTCTGGTCTCCCTATAGATAAGGAAAATAATCATTTAATTGATAGGGGACATGAACTGACCGCTGGTCTCCTAATGGGTGTTTTTGCAAATGACATACGTTGACATCTGGACTTCATGTCATTTTAAGAAAATTAAAACTACATTGTCTTTAGACCCAGGTTGACGTCTGGTAGCCTTTTAGATATTCACTTAGGGTAATCCCTGGTCTTCCCACTGTGGATGATTTTGGTAAATCTTAACCTTGTATATTGATATTTTGTTAAAACTCAGGTCTCCCTATTGAATCAAAGAATTGCAACGTCAATCTAAAACTAGTACTATTGGTGACCTCTGGTCCCCTCATCGATATTTTACTTAAGGTATCCCACTCCTCAATATTGTTGTATTAAGATTTTCTTGAGAAGTATATCATTGAAATCTGTAGACAAAACATACTTTAAAAAATACAAAGATAATGGGGGGTCAGTATCCATCCCTCTGAGTTATGGCCTATTTAATTTGACCTTTTCGCACCTAAAATGCAATTTCATCCTGATTAGGATTTGTTGTCAGTATTTTTGATTAAGCAAACTTATTTCTTCAAATATTGTTTTTAATTATGCACAATGGTCACACTGAATAGAGGGATTACGCTAAAAATTTGTACGAAGCTGCATAAATTTTTTGTGACCTTTTTGCACTTAAAATAGACAATTTCTATAATAGTTACAATTTGATTTGAAATAAAAACTTTTTGAATATCAAGAATTTCATAAGATTAATCCAGTTTGCCTAGATATGTATTCAGTATCATTTTTACATAATATAACATGGGGGTCAGTGATGTCAAATTTTAGATATAGGGCTTCAACAGTAAAATTGTCGCAAAATTTGGCTTAAAAAAATTCAGACATGTTCTATATATTTGCATGATTTTATGCTAAACGGCTATCACATTCTCAAGATTTGATTTTGTACATGTCACACAGAACCTATAAAATATGTTACAAACCTATCAAATGTTAAAAATGTGAATAATGAATAAAGTATAATAAAAAGAAAAGTATATTGAAAATTCATTAAATTGCTTGTTTCTGTCATTTTCGTCTCAAAAACCATCCGCACGAAAAAATAGTTCCCCAAAAAACTTGTTTGTTTCTTGAATTCAAATGGATTTTCTTTATGAAGGTTGTGTAATTATGAAATAATAATCTATCTTTGATGATTAAATACATAAAATCATATTCATTTCAAATATAATGATCATCTGCGCAATGAAATCAAAACATGAGGAGTGAGATACCTTAAGGTGACCCCTGGTCACCCTACCGTGAATAAACTTAGTGAATCTCTATCTTGTAAAATCATCTGAGCTAACACCAGGTAGTCAAAGAATGGATGAAGACTGATTAATCTCCATTTGCAAAATGCATCTGTCAACCTCCAGTTTCCGTATTGATTTACAAAATCACTACGACATTTGTGTAGGAAATACATGTAAATAGGTCACTTCTCTTTCTCTCATGATATTTCAATTACTACAGTGGATGACCGGTAGCTCTCAATCCTGTAAAATGACATAAGGGGACCCCTGGTCACCCTACAATGGATGACCAATGACTCTCCATATTGTAAAATGGCATAAGGTCATGACTGGTGACTATCTGTCCTGTAAAATGACATAAGGTGACCCCTGGTCACCCTACAGTAAATGACCGGTGACTCTCTGTATTGTAAAATGACATAAGGGGACCCCTACTCACCCTACAGTGGATGACCGGTCACTCTCCATAGTGTAAATTGACATAAGGTGACCCCTGGGCACCCTTCAGTGGATGACTGGTGACTCTCTATCCTGTACATGTAAAACGACATAAGGTGACCCCTGGTCATCCTACAGTAAATGACCGGTGACTCTCTATATTGTAAAATGACATAAGGTGACCCCTGGTCACCCTACAGTGGATGACCGGTCACTCTCCATAGTGTAAAATGACATAAGGTGACCCCTAGGCACCCTGAAGTGATGACTGGTGACTCTCCATTCTGAAATATGACATAAGATGACCCGAGATCTCCGTATTGATATAAAGAATTAATACAACAGTGATAAAAAAAAACTTAGGTTACCTCTGGTCCCCCTAGGCATACTTCATTTATTCTTTGTGTAAAATGACATACGGGGACCCCAGGTCACCCTACAGTGGTTGACCGGTGACTCTGCATTGTGTAAAATGATATAACGTGACCTGTGGGCACCCTGCAGTGGATTACTGGTGATCTCCATCCTGTAATATGGCATAAGATGGCCCGAGATCTCCGTATTGATATAAAGAATTAATACAACAGTGATAAAAAAAAAACTTAGGTTACCTCTGGTCCACCGAGGCATAATTCATTTATTCATTGTGTAAAATGCATACGGGGACCCCAGGTCACACTACAGGGGTTGACCGGTGAGTGACTCTGCATTGTGTAAAATGATATAACGTGACCTGTGGGCACCCTGCAGTGGATTACTGGTGACTCTCCATCCTGTAATATGACATAAGATGGCTCGAGATCTCCGTATTAATATATAGAATTAATTCAACAGTGATAAAAAAAAGTTAGGTTACTCTGCCCCTCCCCCTAGGCATATTTCAATTAAAGGGGCATGGTCACGATTTTGGTCAAATTTTATTTTTCTATTTTTTCTATTTTTATTTTTTAGAATGCTTTTGACATGCATTTCCAATTATCAAAATTGAGAGTCTTTCGTGGAGTTGAAAGCAAGATACAGAGCTGAGAATTCTTTGTAATGTAAACAATGCTCGTGCCCTGTTTTTGTTTACATAGGTTCAATATACGAGTAAAAAAATTGTAAACCTGATTTGTCTATCTTTTAATTTATTTTAAGCATAAACAGTTTCTAACGTTTAACACATTCATTTGAGGTCTAAAATTGGAATTTTCACTTTAACCTTTAAAATATAAACAAACGCTTTGTTTACTTTGCAAAGAAGTTCAAGCTCTGTAACTTGTTCACAATTCAACAAATTACACTCAATTTCGGTTGCTTATTAAGAATGCCTTACTGAAGCATTGTAAATATTAAAATAGGAAAGGTGATTTTTGACCAAAATCGTGACCATGTTAATATAAGGTAACCTCTGGCTTTGGTAAATCTTCACCTTGTATATTAAACTATTTATTAAATCTGGTTTCAATATTGACTCAAAGAATTACAACATCAATCTAAAACCATTGGTGACGTCACTTATTCTTATTCCACTTAAGAGAACCCCTTGTCTTCCTACAGTGGCTGAATTATGTTGAAGCTCTCCACCTTGTAAAGTCTTGTAAAATGACATAAAATGAACTCTGATCTCCCTATAGGTGAACAACAATTTTATTTGATTGATTTAATACCAAAGGTGACCTCTAGGCTCCTTACAGTGGCTGACTTCTTGTGAAACTCCATCTTCAAAAATGACAATATGTGATCCCTGGTCTTCTTATAAATTATTAAAATTATATAACAACATTGATAACGGACCTATAGTGACCTCTATTTAAAGTGACCCCTGGATTCTCTACAGTGGATGCCTTCTGATTTTTTTTTCTTATCGTTTTTTGAAATATTTCAAACTGAATATAGTTAGAAATTATCATTTTGTAAACCTGTATTTTAACATATGAAATACATTTAATTGAAAAAATGAAAAAAATAAACAAAATGGGCAGTTGCGCCATCTTATTCCCCCATCTTTTTTTATATAGGAAAATATAGAGAGAAAAAAATTAATAAAACATTTCCTTTTAACCAATCAGCGAATAAGCTGTAAATTTAGTAAAAGCAACATCATATAGACGTGTAGATATAAGTTTGACAACATCACTATCGTTTTGGGTAGGATGGGGTTCCAATTCGGGGGGGGGGGGTCAAGTTTGTACATAGTTATATAAAGAGATAACAAGTATTCCTTTTAAAGGAATGATCGGCAATAATGATATATTGATAGCAAGAAGCAATCAACATGATCAGTTTGATGTAAATAATTTAAAAAGTATTGTATTTTTAAAAAATATAGAATACTTTGAATCTGTACACCATAATTTCATCATTATAAGCCGTCAACAAATTTTATTTTGAAATAAATTTTGGGAAAGCCATTCGAAAACTCCTTGTCTAGTTTAATATTTTTAACGTAATTATTAATGTTAACGTATCTTCTTCTTCAGAATACTGAGTAGGGCTCTAAAAGAGCATTAACACGTATACAAAGAAAAAGTTGTATTAAAATAATTTAATGCGACTGAAGAACATTGAATGCCATCATAACTTGCTATTGAGGTCGCATTATAACGTAACCGTGTTTATAAATCAAGCCGTCTTCCTAGCTACTATTATGCAACATCAATAGATCGAGGTCAGTTCATGGAGCATATTCTTATGATTGAGGTCAGTTCATCGAGGACAACTGCATTACTGAATGGACCTTTAAAATTCGATCGAAATTCTTACGCGTGAGACAAAATGTGCATTCTTGAATATAACAGGTCGAACTGTATTTCATGTGTATTTGCATCTTTTAAGGTAAATGAATTGAAATAAAACTGAGTAAAATGTTATACAAATACTAAACCAAACTTCAAGTTTTTATAGGAACTACTTATGCAAGCGGAATGTGTGCGCACGTGGAAGCATTTGCCGGATGCCTCATCTGGACACAATAGTGATCGGCCGAAGCCGATCACAAAAATGTTAAAACAAGAGGCCCAGGTGCCACATCGCTCACCTGAGCAACAATTGCCTTAATTCTGATCAAATTAGCATTACAGTATCAAAATATCTTGACAACTAAGTACAATAGATCTTGCTTAAAAAAATTTGAAAATCTGCCAATTTTTATCCATCTCCTTTTTTTTGGTAAATGCCAAGCCATTTTTTGTTGTTGTACCTGTAAGAAGATTTTTCTCTATTCCTATATACCCCCACCCCACCCCGACCCCCCATTTCGTGGCCCCACTTTTCTCTATGGAATCATGGTTTCATCAAACTTAAATCTGCATAACCTGTGCTTTGACACTAAGTACTGAGTTTTGGACCAAACACTTTCCCAGAATATTTTTAGAGATTTTCTCGATATATTCCTATGTAAAAATTCAAACCGCCATCACGACCCTGCCCTATCACTAGGGACTGTGATTTTGCAAACTTTTCACTACCTGAGGATGCCTCTACACAAGTTTAAGCTTTTACTGGCCAAAAAGTCTTTTTAAAAAGATTTTTAGAGATTTTCTCTATATATTCCTATGTAAAAATTTATCCTCCATTGTGGCCTCACCATACCCCAAGACTATTATTTAAACAAACTTGGATCTATATTATCTGGGGATGCTTCCACTCAAATTTGGGCTTTCCTAGCCTTATAGTTTTGAGAAGAAGATTTTTAAAGATTTTCTCTATATATAAAAATTTATCCCCCATTGTGGCCCCGCCCTACCCCCAGGGACCATGATTTGAACAAACTTGAATCTACATTATCTGAGGATGGTTACACGCCAATTTGAGCTTTCTTGGCCAAATAGTTTTTAAGAGAATTTTTTTAAAAGATTTTCCCCTTTATATTCCTGTATAAAAATGTATCCCCTAATTGTGGTCCCATCCTACCACCGGGGACCATGATTTGAACAAACTTGAATCTACACTATCTGAGGATGCTTCCACTCAAATTTGAGCTTTCCTGGCCTAATATTTTTTGAAAAGAAGATTTTTAAAGATTCTCTCTATATATTCCTATGCAAAACTTGATCCCTATAGTGTGGCCCCACCCTGCCCCCAGGGACTATGATTTGGACAAACTTAAATCTACACTACCTGAGGATGCTTCCATTTTAATTTGAGCTTTTCTTGCCTTATAGTTTTTGAGAAGAAGATTTGTAAAGATTTTTTCTATATATTCCTATGTAAAACTTGATCCCCCAATTGTGGCCCCACCCTACCCCTGGAGACCATGATTTGAACAAACTTGAATCTACACTACCTGTGGGTGCTTCCATTTTAATTTGAGCTTTTCTGGCCTAATAGTTTTTGAGAAGAAGATTTGTAAAGATTTTCTCTATATATTCCTATGTAAAACTTGATCCCTCAATTGTGGCCCCACCCTACCTCTGGAGACTATGATTTATGAAACTTGAATCTACACTACCTGTGGATGCTTCTATTTTAATTTGAGCTTTTCTGGCCTAATAGTTTTTATAAGAAGATTTTTAAAGATTTTTTCTATATATTCCTATGTAAAACATGATCCCCCTATTGTGGCCCCACCCTACCCTATTTTCTCCATATATTCCTATGTAAAAATCCATTCCCCCATTGTGGCCCCATCATACCACCAGGGACTATGATTTGAACAAACTTGAATCTACACTACCTGAGGATCCTCCCAATTTAATTTGAGCATTTCTGGCCTGATAGTTTTTGAGAAGAAGATTTTTAAAGATTTTCTCTATATAATACTATGTAAAACTTGATCCCCCTCTTGTTGCCCCTACCCCGGGGACCACAATTTGAACAAACTCAAATCTACACTACCTTAGGATGCCTCCACACAAGTTTAAGCTTTTCAGGCCGAATAGTTTTTGAGAAGAAGATTTTTGAAAAATACCAACAAATATTCAATAATTCTCAATTATCTCCCCTTTAAAGAGGGCGTGGCCCTTTATTTGAATAAACTTGAATCCCCTTCACCTAGTAGTGCTTTGTGCCAAATTTGGTTGAAATCTGCCCAGTGGTTCTTGAGAGGAAGATGAAAAGATGAAAAGTTTACAACGACGAGTACGACAACGACGACAACGCCGACAACGACAGACAACGGACAAATTGTGATCAGAAAAGCTCACTTGAGCCTTTGGCTCGGGTGAGCTAATAAAAAAAAACATTTGAAAAGATTGTTACTTTACAGAAAGCAATCTCAGAATATGTTGATTCAAGTTGTCAAAATCATGATCTTTAGGGGAAGGGTTGGGCCACATTAGATAGTCCAATTTTACATAGGAAAAAAGTGAATCATTTTCAAAACTCAAATGACATTATACCTGTATATTGTTTCACTTATATACAAGCATGCATAAATATTGTTGATTCTTGAATCCTTAGACTGTGACCCCTGGACAATTCTTGGATACCACAAAGTGTTGAAAGTTTGATGTGCCTAAACGTGTTTAAGATCTTGAGAACTGGAATGCTCAATATACAGGATCTAATCCACTACATTGCCCAGATACTTTGTATATGACTTCACTATGCTGATTTCATTATGGTTATTGTTGTTCAGGTGAGCGATATGGCCCATGGACCTCTTGTTTATTTAATTTGTTTCTTATATATTGTATAGTAGATGGAGTTTATTTTCGTCTCGTTTAATTTATGGCCTTCTACAGTTTCAAAAAATAAATCACCCAGACAGTCTTGTTCAAAATTATCTGAGACATTAAATTTCGCCAAATCTGATATTTGCTCACTCACAATAAGTGCAAAAGGGGCGAAAATAAAACAAGGGCGAATATTTTTCGGTATACAGTATGGTGGCATAGTTCTACCATCGTCGACTTGACAGACCCTGATGTCGATTTGTCAGATGATTATGTTGACTTGTCACTTATTCATGTGTTAAAATTCAACACTAAAACGCTAGCTTTAACGCCAAAATGTGTGCCACCCAGTTGACATATTTTCTGATAAGTAGACATAATTATTTAACTAGACGACATAACATCTGACAAGTCAACATCGCTATCTGACAAGTCGATTATAAAATGAATGATAATTTTTTCAAACTAGTGACATTTTGCTTTTTCTGTTAGATAATTATGTTTCTTGTCAAATTTTTATATCGACTTTTCAGTTATAATGATAACAAGCGAATAGCAGTTAATGGCACTAATACGCTTTGACAACAAAATGTTGAGTTCTAGTCAATATGGTTATTTTCTGACAAGTCAGCATTAAGATCTGACAAGTTGACATATATATGACAAGTAGACATAATCATCTGACAACTCGACATAATTATCTTATAAGTGATGGCAGATCGATGCCACCATGGGAAAAGGTTATTCAATGTGTGTTAATTAAAAATGTACTTCCACTTTCATTAAAGACAAAAATAGCGGAAAAGAAACTTCCAAATATAACAAGACTCAGATTTGAATATAGGTCGATGGTCTTTCCTCAACAGATGTACTATATCTAAGATAGTGGCATAAATACACTTTTTTATTTATACCTAATCTTTTGATCAGACAAAATGAGGTGGAGCAACAGAGTGGTTATATTTGAATATGAGTTGATCCATATAATTTTTTTTTAAATGTTTGTCAACCAATTTTTTCCAGTTAAGAACATCCACCATACACCAAAAAACTTGTACACGATCATAATCCAATGAGTCCGTCGTTTATTCAATAAACCACATTTGTATTGTTTTTAAATGAAAACAATAGAGTAAATAATACAAAATCATTGAATAAATGACAATAATTTTGCAAAGGTGGGGTTTAAAAACGCCACCTCACAAATAAACAGTGCCTATATGAAAATATGGGGAAAATATGAAGTCTTACATGCTAAATTATAAAAAAAAATTATCGATATCAATTTATTTATCATTTAATAAAAAAATAAAAGCATCTAATAATGTAATTTTCAAAGGCAAAAGTTGTATTTCGGTAAACGAATTAGTATAAGGCTGCATGCCTAACATAATAATTACGTTGGTGGTACCATAACGTAACGTCGTATGGTGAACAACGTCATAGGCAAAATTCAATGACTTTAAATGCCAAATAAAGGTATAAAGAGTTGTTGAATCATCACGAAACTTCATACTTTAATTCTTCTAGCCTGTGCCTACATAAATCCACAAAAAAGTAAAATAGTGAAAAAATTGCCATTAGGGCCCTTTTCTCATGTTTAAATGGAAGTGGGTGGGTGATTTAAACAAAGTTCATGAAAATTTTTGCGTCCAGCAGCCAGAACAGAAATCAAATTACTGAAGTACTGACGGGATTTGATTTAATCGATTATCGTTTATTTAAAATTAACTTATCTTGCGTGGCAATTAGTTTGTAGTCTGTATTTAAATTACGCACTTTTTTATAATATGAATTTTAATTAGACTTTTCAGACAAGAATTTAGAGAAACCCCATATGAATCATGTTGTGTAATATTTAATGATAGATTTCAAACTACGTATTAGTAATCGAAACAATTCTAAAAATTGTATGGATCCAAGCACTATTGATATTGAACTCCAATCTCGTTCAACCAGACGCTCAGATGTCTCCGTTAATCTCCGACAAGCAAGAGAGCCTCTCTGTTTGTCGGAGATTTATGGAGAGAGTCGAGCTTTTGGTTGAACGAGACCATAATAAACTCTGGCATATGAATATATATGACTACATGAATATCTAAATTTTTCGTATTATAAAAAATCTTACTATTTTCAAAGTGTTTATAGATAAGTTTACTTGAAAAACAATGCTTCAGCATACATTACATCGAATTTTTCTATTATATTCAAGAACTAAGACTTGTCAGCGGTGATGATTGGTGCTTAGGTCCAAACACTGTTTCACTTTCGGTTCGACAGAGTGACTGCATAGGAGAGTTGATTAAAATCAACTCCCAAAAATGATAATAAGATAATATTTACATCTGACATGATACATTACGACAATAGTGACATAATGAGATTCGATGCTGGACGTGTTAGTTAACACTAACCTTTGATATCTACTTTACTCAATCTCTTGGCAAATTAAATGACTGCTGGAAAATAGAAGTGTGAAGGTATCGTAACAGCTTTATGTGGGAATGTTTATTTTTCTGGCATGTCATTACCATCTCTTTGTCGTCGAAAATAAAAGCAATGTGGTCCAAAAAAAAGAGTAGAAGAGAATGTTTACCTTAAAGATCTGAAAGAATACAGTTTGTCTAACTGTGCTGTAACCCCTCACGTTTGCATGTTGGGAAAACTGTGCGGGAACCCATACGTGTGTGTGTGGGGGGGGGGGGCATATCGTGCTAGCTGTGCCGGATTTCTGAACGTTAGTGTCGAATTTCAAGTGTGTACAGATTTGACAAGTATATCGGACTGTCCGTACCGGAACCTCCGCACGATACTAAGTTATCATATCATCTCGGAACTCCGAGAATCGTTTTTATTGGAATACTTGTACCGTTACATGTATATTGTCACACAACTTTTTGAACTTTTGTTTCGTTTTGGAGTTTTATTCAGCGTAAACTTGAGCGAGTGTAGCGAATTGAGCTTTCCCATGAACTCATCATAATAATGGATTTTAAGAATTTTTAACATTACAATTAACAATTTACAATACAAATCAAAAAATAAATACGTTCGTGAATGTTGGGTAGCATTTTAGTAGAAAACCGAGTGGCATGCTACCGAACTTAATCACAACTTCACGTGAAAGTACACGGAAATAAAACTTTTCACGCTTCAAGGATTACGTTCATACAGTGTTTGAGATTTCTGAAAATATTTTTACAAAGTTCAAAACCTGAATTCAAAAGCTGTTTTTAAAACACTAAACGTTATCCTTAAATTCATTGGTGAAACATGCAGAAACTTTTGAATTTATACTATACATGTATGTACTAATGGCAATTTAGAAAATTTTACCGATATGCAAAAGAATAAAATATTTTATAATATCCTTGTGCGGAGGTCATAACAAGCAGATAGAATTTAATAAGGAAAAAGGAAATTTTAAAATTTCCGTAATATAATAATATGATTATGATGTGTTTTTAAAAAAAAGAAAATATGTTATGTTTTAGCATTTCTTAACATTGTATGAAGTTATTATCAAAACATTACGTAAATTTTACAACTTTTCCTTGTAATTTCATACATTTAAGAAAACACATGACCGTAGGGTTGAAAAAGACCATAAAAAACCACAAAAAACAAACAAACACAAAAAACAACACCCCCCCCCCCCAAAAAAAAAGTAATTTATCTAAGATCAATGTTGTTCAGTTTTTGTGTGAAGGCCCAGGGGCCTGTTTCACTAAAAGGTGTACGCCTGACGTAACTTTACGCCTGTCGTAAGTCCGGACTTAAGTCAAATATTTGGACTAAGGTCCGTTTCACTAAAAGGCGTAACTTTGCGCTCGCCTTAAGTTAAGACAAAAATCTACGCCTAGCAAAGGGTAGTCGTAACTTATGGCGTAAACAGGAATGGGCTGCTAATTATGTTGCCGAGGGTATCGGTGCTGACCGTAATGTTAAATTGTACAATTTGTCATGTAAATTTTATTAATTTCATATGAAAAAAAAAATAGAGAGTTTTGATTGGTGGTACCAATTCTTGGATAGAAACTTTCTTACCATGATTTATGCACATTCTTTATATTTGCACTTGCCGTTTACATGTTAAAATGCCATATTTAGACAATCGATATATAGTTTTCATTCGATTATTTTTATCCAATAATTTGATTTACGTTTCTATGGCATGTCAAACGTTGCAATATTCGATCTTTTCCATTTGTATTATATAAATATTCATTTGTATTGTATAATTTTCTATTTGTATTGTATAATTTTCCATTTGTATACTTTAATTTTTCATTTGTATTGTATAAATTTCATTTGTATTCTATAATTTTCTATTTGTATTGTATAATTTTCCATTTGTATTGTATAAATTTCATTTGTATTCTATAATTTTTTATTTGTATTGTATAATTTCCATTTGTATTGTATAATTTTTCCATTTGTATTGTATAATTTTCCATTTGTATTGTATAATTTTCAATTTGTATTCTATAATTTTCAATTTGTATTGTATCCGAGGGATTGTTTATTTGTTTTGTTACGAAGGTTATCATTGGTCAAACGTTTTATACTGTATTGTGGGGAAACCAGCGAAATGTTCCGGATGCTGAACGCAAAATGGTCCCCTTAACATGACTTGTTTAAACACGTCATAGGCGTCGGCACCGGGGGGGGGGGGGGCTAGGGGGGGCATAGCCCCCCCCCCCCCACTTTTATTGCAAAGTTAGACCTAACCATTAGGCACATAGCATCATAGAGGGTTCAGCCCCCCCCCCCCAATTTTTCTCGCGGCAAACATAATTGAACTGAAATTTGTGAATTAGGTTTTGTCACGATTTCTGAGGATTAGTCTAGCCCCCCCCCCCCCACTTTCAATTTGCTTCCGACGCCACTGCTTGACGTGGTGGACTATTTAGCGGCAGTGATGCTAGTGTGAGGCTCGCCGTATTGGACAACTTGGGACTGTTCTGGTCTTTTCAGGTAAACAGGTCATTGTGATAAAAGATATACCAAGACATTATACACATGTAGCTGGTTAACCGAACAAGATTTTTCAATCCTGATATAGACCAGTAGGGACGTACATACATGTACGTCTCTCGATAGACTTACTGTCAATGAAGGGACAGGGGCAGATCGATACACCTTAAACAGTCATTATATATGTATAATGCCTTGGTATATCTTTTATCACGATGGCCTTATCTGTTTCCCTTGAAAACCCAAAAAAGTCCCAAGTTGTCCAACACGGCAAGCCTCACACTGACGTCACTGCCGCTAAATGAGATCACCACGTGTTTAAAACATGTTAACGGGACCAGTTTGCGTTCAGCATCAGGAACATTTCGCTGGTTTCCCCACAATACAGTATAGAACTTTTAACCAATGATAACCTTCGTAACAAAACAAATAAACAATCCCTCGGATACAAAACAAATTGAAAATTATAGAATACAAATTAAAAATTGTACAATACAAATGGAAAATTATAGAATACAAATTGAAAATTGTACAATACAAATGGAAATTATACAATACAAATAAAAAATTATACAATACAAATGAAACTTATACAATACAAACGGAAAATTATACAATACAAATGGAAGAGTATACAATACAAATAGAAAATTATACAATACAAATGTAATTTATACAATACAAATTGAAAATTATAGAATACAAATGGAAAATTATACAATATAAATGGAAAATTATACAATACAAATGAATATTTATATAATACAAATAGAAAAGATCGAATATTGCAACGTTTGACATGCCATACGTTTCATACTGTTTAATAAATTGGGCAATGAATAATTCTAAAGATATCCATACATTATTGTAGTACAAAGGTATATTTGCAAAAGGAATGTCTTACTAGCATTTCAAGCATTTCACCCCCCCCCCCCCCCACCCCAACTTCCAGGCAAAAATACATGTATGTGTGAGCGGGATATTTTGAAATTTAAAAATCACGAAGTGAATTATTGACTTTTTATTTCCCTCTTTTTTTATTTCATTTTTGCTAAGTAAAAGGTGTTAGCTTAGGTAGTTAAACTAAGGTTAATCACAAAAGTATTTTCAGTATTGTTAAAATGTAAATACCAAAATATGATGAAAGCTCCAAGTATGTTTTAAGAGTCGTCAAAAGTCCCTAATTTTGTTTTAAATATTAGATAATGTTTTTATCATACAACCGATGCAAAACACTGACTCCAGATTAAATAATTTTATTTCGTAGTTTACATACACCTACTCTTTATTAACTTTAAATTTATATGAAGCCTCGTTCAATATACTAAATTCACATGTAAATGTACTCGGGCAGTTTATCTTGAGTCCACCATACGTCTGACACATACATTTGTACCTTGAATCTGATAATTTTGGTGAAACATTTACAATTAAACGGGCATGCACTTATGGTTTGTATGTACCCTTTCACTTAAATAATTCGAAAAAAAAACTAACTTCGGAAACAAAATGTTTAATGTGATAATGTCTACGGTTGTGGTATTTTTTTTAGACTTGGAATTCATCAATTATTTCCTAGGTAATTTTTGCTCAACATTTTACATTGACACAAATCTTAATATGAAAGTAATAAATATATTTATTAGAGCCTCTTCGCTTTTTCGGGTTTTTTGTTTGTTTTTTGGCATTAAATATTAAAATTTCGTTAGTTTAAGTATCTGTTGTATGGTTGTTCGATGCTTGCTTAATATTATCCAATCCATGGTTAAAAAGCTCATTATTGCATTAATTCGCTATATTTTCTATTTTGAAACAAATTCACTGATTTTCTTTCAATGATATAGCAAGAGGAAACCAGAAAATTAAAAGAAAAAATATTTATACTCGGGCCGTAATTGATGCATGATCAAAAGAGAAATTCCAAGGGTGTTCGAAACATGGTGAAATCACAGTAGATATCGATAACAAAAAAGTTCTGTTGAGTTAATAATTTTGAATGAACATACATGTATCATATATGCTTCATCAAATATGTATTTTTTAAAATAAAACATTTTAGCAAGTTTTGCTGTGTGATTTTGTCATTTAACAGGATAAATATGCCTGAATACTTTACGGCTCTCTCTCTCTCTCTCTCTCTCTCTCTCTCTCTCTCTCTCTCTCTCTCTCTCTCTCTCTCTCACGCAAACTCTATATTTTTATTTACTAAAAAAAATCTTTCTATCTATATATTTATGCATCTGTCTGCGCATGTGCATAAGCTCGTTGTCAAGAACGTAAGTCTGGCCTTAACTTAGTCCGATACTAGTGTTTACGGCCAGGCGTACGCCTCTTAGTGAAACGCAGTTTACGCCGGACTATATTTTGGCGTACGTCCTAAGGTCTAACTTAAGTTTCGGTGTATCTTACGCCTTTTAGTGAAACGGACCCCATATGAATTACAATAACATTACCAGAACTCACGAAACCAACAAGCGACAATTATTTACTGGCTAGGGGAAGTGTTCATGCAGGTTTAAAATGAAAAATAGAAACCGTAGCATTTTCATAATGTTTCTACAAAATGTTTACATAACTGTGTTAGATCAGATAGATTTTTTTTGCCAAAAAGAATCGAAAAACACTTATACCGTGTTCACAAACGGGTCACAGATACTTGATCCACGCAAAAATCTATCGCGGAAAATATTGAGAGAGTTCACTGTGAAGTCATACATACTTTCCTTTGCTTTTCTCAACAGAATACAAATGAATGGGGGCTTGCAAAATCTCTCTTGGTTTTCACCAAACTTGTGCGATACTAAAAACCTTACGGAACCATAATTGCGAGTGAGAGGTCAGCAATTTTTGGCATAGCACTATGGGGGCTAGAAAGAATGCTTGGATGCTGCAAGTATCATTTTCTTGATGCATCTGTAGGTTAAGCACATTCTTTGTTCCGCGTACTGGTTCTTTAGAGTTTGCTTCGCACCGGCGCTACTCGCCAGCGAACAGCGCGTGCTATTAAATAAAATTCACTCCTTTCAATGAAAAAAAATTTAAAGATACTATCCGATATATCAACGTATCGGTGTTCCTTATTAGCGAGCCTTTCAGTATTTTCATTTTTTATATTAAAAAAACTACATTATTATTATTTTGAATGCATTTTATCAAAGATAGAAAACATAAATAATACATGTATAATGCATGCTTTATTTCTCCAAGCAATGGTATTTGTAAAAAAATCTTGTAAAAACATTTACAATTTATTTGATTAGAAGAAGAAGAAGAAGAAGAAGAGAGTATCATAATTTACTTTTAGATTTGAAAATAGTCAGTGGCGCGTAAATGATATTAAAGTAATTATAAATTGTATAATTAATATACTGTAGCTGATAAATAAATCAAGATACCGGTTACAATGTACACCTTTGTCCCGCTGGAAGATTGTAATTTATATATATTTTACCGATTCTTTAACCGAATTTGATATAGAACATTCTTTTTGACGAATTGATAAATTACACAATATATTCATTATCTAAAATTATTTTGAAAGCAACAAATTAAATCTTACGAAAGATAATTGTTGAATTTGTTGTGAAACAATAAAATATGTAACTGCACGTTTATTATAATGATTTAGTTAATTTTTGATTGCTGTAAAGGAATTTTACTATAAATCCAAAACCGAAACAAAATTGATTTTCCGTTTTGACCCCCCCCCCCTTCCTATAACATTTGCACCGGCCAATATACCATTTTACATACAGTAATATGTTTTAGCTACCAGATTTGAAAAAAAAATATGATATATACACTCATGTAAAATGTAGAATAGAAATTGGTATTCTCTATACACGATGACTAATACAGTAACCTCTTCGCTAACCTTGCCTTTATTTATAGAATTGGTTCATCGTAACTTTGGTTTTCCCAGCTAAATATGAAGATGGGCGAAGACCGCCATTCATGTAAGACATATTGTGCATGCTATATTTAGTTTTCACGTTGTTTAGGTAGATTTTAACAACTCATATGTAAATAGAATTGCATAATGGAAATTTTCTAAAATCTTATCTGTTACATGTATCTATGTGGTTTGTGTAGATACATGTATGTCTACTGAAATTAGAATTGTGAAAGAGGGGTTGGGGTGACATTTAAAATTCATTATTAAACAAAATTTTTTATCAATGATTTCCATGTTCAAGTTAAACAAACTCATAAAATTTGGTAGCAATTGATATTTATTGATAATTGCATATGTCTTGCGTTACTTTCACATTGCTATTTGCTTATTTAGACAAAAAGCAAGTAAGTTTGAGTAAAAAAATGAAAAACGTTATCTCTCTATTCTATTCGACGAGCAATATACGTAAATAAAACAAATTTCAATCATGCTGCTTATTTGCATTGTATGAGAAATGTATACTTGCTTAACCCCCCCCCCCCCCAATAAAAAAAAGAAGAAAACTGAATAAATGAGAAATAAAAACACACAGTCATACTACTTAATACTTAAAAGACTCTGTGCGTCAGGAAAATCTGTAAATGTTTTCAATATTATGCATAAAAAAAATTGGGGAAAACGCATTAAATATTTTATCAAAGGAACATTACCTTTAATTCCACTGAAAAGTATAAAAAATGTTGTTTTCAACCTTGTTCTGCATACTGTAAGTCTAAAAAGTTTTTTTTACAACTCTGTTAATGACTTCCAAACATAAATATCACAAATGAAAATTGACTTCCTTTGCTATGGTAAGAAATAGCCAAGAGTAAACTGAAAGATTTGAATTGTCGCCATTGTAAGCCACATTTTTTAATTATGTTTCCTATTCATGATAATTTACTGCTTTATATAAAAAAAAAAGCATAAAATATTTTTTTTAAATCTATGAGAACGTAAATTGTTGTGACATAGCTCAGTTTTAATTGATATTTTAAGAACTTACATGTACACAGTCTTCCTATTTAGGTATTTTCAAAGTATTTTTATTTTTATATGTATGAAATATATATATATATAGATCCATTCTTGTTCTTTTCTTTTTTTTAAATTGTATACTTACTCAGGTTACATTTTAAAATATGTGTATTTAATTTTGCCTTCATTTTATGGAGATTGATAATGTTTCACAATGTATTTGATTTTTGAAAATCAAAGTTATCATTAATTATTTTTTATGGCATTTTCCAAACATAATCCTCTAGTACAATTGAAAGGATCAGCTATTAATGGCTGTCTGTATTCCATACTTATTAAAAGAATATCAATTTGTAATGCGTAAAGAGCATCGGTGACGATGTTTAACCACCAAATGTTGATAATGGATAAGTTATGAGAGACAAATTTGGCTCGAATCATAGATAAGGTCCCTTTAAGGAGGTGTGCGGCCATCTTTTACATTTGATGATAAGAATGTAAACATTTCTTGAACTGGCTTGTTTCTGCCCGAAACTGGCCAAAAATGTTGCCAAAAGATGTAAAAGCACTGAATATGAGATTCTACATGTTGTTTTGTATGCAAATTATGCATACAGGAACAGGACAATGCCTTTTTAAACACTTAAGACAGCAGCTACAGACTTATTTTGAAGGTTTTAAAGGGGCACGATCTTGGTCAAAAATTATTTTTGCGATTTTAATATTTGCAATGCTTCAGAAAGGCATTTTTAATTGGAAACCGAAATTTGAGTGTTATTTGTTGACTTATAAGCGAGTTACAGAGCTTGAAATTCTTCGCTATGTAAAGAAAGCGTTTGTTTACATTTTAAACGTTGAAGTAAAAATTTCAGTTTTAAACCTAAAACGAATGTGTTTTAAAAACGTTAAGAGCTGTTTATGTGTGCTTAAAATAAATACAAAAATAGACAAATAAGCTGGAAAAAGATTTTTTCCTGGTATATTGCACCTTTGTAAACAAAAACAGGGCACGAGCCTTTTTTACATGACGAGGAATGGCGAGCCCTGTATCTTGCGTATAACTCTACGAATGACTCTCAAAGGACTACATGTATATATGGTTTGAGCCTAATTGGCCCCCTTAAATGAACATTGTCATTTTGCTGAAATTCTTTGTTTTATTTGAACAAATATACCTTTGAAGTTTTTTCATAATTTTGATTTTGATTTTAGTGTCCACAATTCAAAAATATGACATCATAAAATTTACCTTTTCCCGCCATTTTCGCATTTTTAGCATAAAACGGCTTGTTTTGAAGCAGTTTTTCTTTAAGGAAACATTGAGCGACTGCTCGAACAAACAAAATATTTTCACCAAAGATGTATTTCTCTAGTACTTATAAGTGACAAAAAGTTCGTTCTTGTTCAAAGAGTCGCTCTATATTTCCGATTCGGAAAAAGATAAGAAAAATGTCAATTTTTGACTGATATTGATTGAATTATAAAAATAGCGTCACTTATGACGTCATATACTGTCAGTGAGTGCATATAAATCAAATAATTAGGTGAGAAACATGTTTTCTGTCAACTCTTTTATAAAATAACACTACAAATCAATGTACCTGAATCATTTTTAAAATTGCGAATTATGGGGGCCAAATTTGACTGATATCATATATAGTTCTTTTATTTGATCATTAGAAATGAATTTCTAAAGCACTGTAAATAATTAAAATAGATTTTGACCAAAATCGTGACCATGCCCCTTTAAAATCTAAAAAAAATATGACGGGGTTCATTGGTGTCCTCTCTACGACCATTTGTTGAGAAAAAGGTTGAATTTTACACATAAATGTAGAAACTTTGCCTCAAAATAGGGCACCCTATTTTTATCAGTCGGCATGAGATCTTATTTTAGAAGAGGAAATTCCAGTCAATACTCACAGCTCCCGTGTCTATGGAGGCACACTAACGTTATATTTTCAGTGATAAGAATAAATGTCAATTCAAAACAATCTTGACTGAATGTGATTGGCATCTCTATACCAGTTCCAATTGTATTGTTTTAGTTCTATGAGTATAAATTAAGTTGAATTCTCTTTAGAAGTAAGCTAGGGGTCCAAAAAATTAATTGCCTTAAAGAAAAAATATACATATATTTTTCAATGAAAATATAACTTTAATGTACCTCCATAGACACAGACAAAAATATCTCGAGCAAATTTATGGTTTTTGAGACTAATTTTAAGAATAGGGTACCCTCATTTGAGATCAAATGGTTGTAGAGTGGACATTAATGACTTCCTTTCATATTTTTTCATACTGTAAAAAGAGAAAATATGGCGCACTACAAATTTTAGCGCCTTTGGCGCAACTGCCTCTGAGCGCTAAAATTAATAGTGCGCCAACGATTTTCCATATGAATTAAATTTCTTCAAGTTGCAAAACAATAACGTCAGTCCATTTTTAAGGCTATATAGAAGTGTTCATTTAAATATCAGATGCTGTCGGTTCTATTTGTTTAAACAATTACACAGTTATCGGGAATAAGTGCCTAAACATGGATAATTAATTTAGTTTTAATTGCTTTTTAAAATCTCTCATTAGCACCTTGAAAATTGGGCTTCTCCCCACTTCCATTTAGCGCCTCGGGGTGAAAATGTGATTAAGCGTGGCGATCGTTAACGCTGACAATACAAGTGGATATTAAGATAACAAGACGATACGTATTTTTTTTTTGGTGTTTTTTTAATGTAAAATTACTGTGAAAAAGATTCTCTCATAGTGATCGAAACTCATGGTAAATGTAGCATTCGATTTCACTTTTAGTTTCGGGACTCTTCTAGAGTTATCCAAGTCGACACGTTAAATTCAAAGTCCGATAACTCAAATTTGTTTATTAACAAAAATTACACATCATCGCCAATAAATGAAGTTTTCGTATCTATCTACTGATGATTTACACAAAAGTTAGTGTATTGTTATCAACGACAGTTTACCGTGCATGCGAGATAGAAATCAAAGTCGTTGTGTTCACGTGCTTGAGTGAACACAGAACTAAATTTTGGGCGTGATCGTTTATCAAAAAACAACATCTTTTGTATTCTTTTTTAAAGAAAAGATGCATGCGCTAAAATATAATTGCGCTAATGTACTGGCAATATTGCAATTTTGCTTTTTTAGCATAAAAAATGATAAAGTGCACATTACGTGTCTGGAAGTCCGTTTTTTATTCCTTCATTTTGGAAAAATTTCTAGCTTTAACAGGTAGTACAGAACGATTTAAATTGTCAAACAATATCAAACGGAGAACAATGAAAGTTGTCAATGCATATATTACAGTTCAATTCAATATTACATGCATGTTATACATCTAGAAAATAAATTCAACTAAATAGACTCACAATGTTGAATACCACGAGCAAAACAAGATCGAACCGAAAAGTGAAGAATTTCTTTTAAATGTATTAAAATTGTGCCGAGTTTTTCATACTTAAAAAATGGATACATATTGACCGTCAACATGACTTGTTAAAACTCTTAATTTGCAATTGACGAATGTGTACTCTGATAAACTATATCGCTCGTAGTTTTCTGTTCCAGGACTCGTCAATTAAATCCAAGATAGTCCTCCCATATCAAACATACCATTATACATGTATCGACACATGCCAGCCAACTCAATATCGAAAATGAAACGACAAACGCTGCCCTAACCCTGGCCCCTTCCCCGAGCCATATAAGGATTGGTAAAACCAAGCCAAACTGTCATTACACATATCTATTAATAGTTGGTTCAGATGTCCAACAAACTAAGCACAGAGGTATGGGGTAGGTAACATGGTCTTATCATTGATTTTTTTGTTGTTTTTTTTTTGCTTTTTTTTTAATTAAAATTCTGGAATTATTAGAACTACGGAACCGCAACACATGCATACTTTCTTGAAATCAATACTTATGAAATTATAGCTACTAAGAATTATAAATTGGAGCTACTAAAAATTTTACTTATTTGGCAAATTTTTCCTTCTTATAAAAAAAATACGTCTGTGTGTGTGTGTGTGTGTGTGTGTGTGTGTGTGTGTGTGTGTGTGTGTGTGTGTGTGTGTGTGTGTGTGTGTGTGTGTGTGTGTGTGTGTTTGTCTATGTACACTTCCGAGGTATTGTTTCTGTTTACACACCAACGTATTGAGGTATGTGTTAAATACCGAGGTACTTTTCCCGTAACCTCGGAATGTATACCTCATTTTATGCGTGTACAGCATGCAGGGATTACGTGGTTTAAATTAAGCAATAACCTCGGTAGGACGTCAAATGGTTGGTAGGTGTGTGTTCTATCAACATCGGGTCGTATTTTGTCATTTTCAACTTTGAGCACACACTTTGTCAAACAAGGCCTCTGATTGGCTGAAAATTTGATTGGCTGTTTAACATTACTCGGAAATCAAAACACTACATTCGAGAGTCTCGGACATTTTGATTGGATTACATCGTGGCACAAATTCAGATAAATAGGTAAGTACATGTGAAAGATTCTATCTCTTATTCTTTTTCTAACAAGAAACGTATTTACTGTTAAACATGCTTAGGTGCAAAATGCTATAAGATAATTAAAATAAAACAGGAACGATTTACGAAAAGCAACAAACACGTCTATTTCTCTATCATGTCCGTTGTTAAAACTTAGGTAAGATTTAAAACAGATTTCATGTTCTTCATTACAAAAAGGGGTTAAAGCAATATGAATTTATGAAAAATTGGTTCAATTTTAAAGTTTTCAAGATATATAGTTCTATACATTACAATATATAGTAGTTTTCATGAATTGTGCGTATGAGAAAATTCGAATTGCCTCTACATGAAATTGATTTAACTTGCATCATGAAAGCGATTTTCTTCTCATGATAAATATATAAACGTGCTTTTTTAACTAATGAACGCAGATGACATTCACAGTACTAAACAGTCATTGCATACAATGAAACAAAAACATTATTGATGAAAATGGACATGGCTGTGAGTTTTTAATTGATTCATCTTGATTTTTAAAAAAATCTTAAGTTTGATAAATTCAACTTAAGTTGTGAATAACCAAAATTACTTTATAAGTTCTTCTACAATGCAGAAATGAAGTTTAAATTATTAAGCGAGGATATATATCAGCAGATATTGTGTTAAATTGAAGATAACAACAGCAAAAAACCCATCAACATAATGATAGAATTTAACAAAATTGCAAGGCAGCTTACTCTCTCTCTCTCTCTCTCTCTCTCTCTCTCTCTCTCTCTCTCTCTCTCTCTCTCTCTCATGAGACTCAGATAGTGATCCATGCATGTGATGATTAAGTATAATTATATAATTATATTGTAAGGAAAGATATGAATATAAAAGAAAGAAGTAAGAATTTACATGGATATGATAAGAGTATTTGAACATAGAATATAGTTCGATATATCTTTAGTTTTCCTGGCATTTTAACGATTTTGATATTTTACAAACTCTCTCTCTCTCTCTCTCTTTCTCTCTCTCTCTCTCTCTCTCTCTCTCTCTCTCTCTCTTCTCTCTCTCTCTCTCTCTCTCTCTCTCTCTCTCTCTCTCTCTCTCTCTCTCTCTCTCTCTCTCTCTCTCTCTCTCTCTCTCTACCAAATGCAAACAGTGTTCACAAAACTAATTCCATCCTTTTAACTATTAATTTTCAGATTCACAAACAAATGATGTGCATGTTTGGTATATTCGTTTTGCAATCATCGTGTTTTTTAGTTTTAAAGGATTTTGATATTATTGATGGTTGTGATGTTTACAGTTATGATAATGGATTTTTAATCCTTTTCGAAAGTTACGTTTCCTTTATTGTTGCTAAACTGGTTTTAGAAGATATGGGATATTTTTATCAAACGATGAATGCGTGGTAAGTAGAATGTTGGAATGTGAAAAAACCTCAAAATCATCCCTACCAGGTGAATTCAACCAGAGAATATTTTGTCGCAAACAAATAATAGTATATTCCTACATTTGGAAATGCTTCATATTGATCAAATCAAGTTAATGATACATGTAAATAACAATGAACACTTTCATTATTCGGATGATGTATGAAAAAGGCATACATTTTGTCATTAAGATGTTTTAACCATAGGCGTCGGAACCATAAGGATACCTTTTTTTTTGCTTGTTAAGATTCCTGGTACTAATCACTTGTAATGCAAATATAAAAGGTGACTGGTTTTCCTTTGTGTGACACTATTTGAAAAATTACAAAAAAGTAACTCAATGTTTTTTGCAAAGTTAGATCTAACCATAACGCACATTGCATCAAGGAGGGGCTAGTCCAACCCCTCCCCCACTTTTTTCTCTCAGCAATAATTTTTCTTAAAGAAATTACCAGGAAGCTTCCGGTAGAATGTAAGGAATTGAAATGAATATAAGGAAAAATTAATAATTACCGGATTAGGAATTTCATGATCTTGTGAAAATGTTTTTGTAGGTAAGATTTTTTTGAGTTATTGATATACAACACCCCCCCCCCCTCCCACACGGATTAAGGATTTCATGATTTTGGGAAATAACTTTTTTTAGCTTGTCAAGATTTCAGATGATAAGCCCCCCCCCCCCCCTCCCGATAAATTGTCTTTGTTTTATTTTGAAACGGGATCGGGATTACAATTATTTACAATAAATCACGGGATAGCCCCAAAATGTAGTGGCGGAGTCTTACTTATTGAGAGATACACAGCATAATATATGGTACGACTTTACTGATTACATTCGATCCCTGTAGATTTTAAGCTCCTCCCCACATTTCAAAGCTTTAATAGACGAATGCATTTAGATGCATAATATGTTTTACGGACCGTTGTGGCGAGCGCAGCTCAGCAAAAATTACACACAACATGTTACCTTGTCAATTAAGTGATATTTTGACAATTATCAACTAACATCAAAGAATTTTTGAGAGATTGAGAGAGAGATTGAGAGAGAGAGAGAGAGAGAGAGAGAGTTATGTATTTCTAAGTTTAAAAGAAATGTCAAAACACATATACTAGGCTGTATCTTCCCCCCTAAAACGGTCCCTGTTTGTTGACCAGTGTGTTTTCCCATTTTAAAACTTAATGGGGTGACAATATGCAATATCTACAGAGTTTTGTTTTCTCATTATTCTTTTCAGATTTGGTTCAAAATAATCAGGCTGTAACTTTTATAACAATAATATATATTTTTAATTTCCTCCCTAAGTTTACTGTACTTGCATGCAAAGTTAGCTTAAACAGGCGGACTCCGAAAACACCGTCATGTATTGCGATTTTTTCAACTTCCATTTTGTAGCATATGTTAATTGGCCAGAGAGTGAAAATGCATTGAATTTCAAAGTACTGGTATATTATTTTTTACTTTTACAGTCTTTGGAAATAAACTAAATGCATTGTTAATAAAAAATGCATGTAATATCTATGTTGAAATAATACTGAATATAAGAAAGATTGGCCATTAAAAGCCTCTTTGTACCAAAAGTTTACAATTTTTGGCGTCTTTGGCTAGGATATGAATAGTTTGAGATTCTTCCAACTTCCCGCTCCTTTTTAAGGATTAGGAAATGTTTTTCAAACATCAAAGACTTTTAGAATTCAAAATGAAATTCAACATGCATAAATATTAGACCCTCTGGCAGATCAATCTAAAGGCTATGGTGTTCATGTGGCTGTCAAGACCTGTGGACCTTTTGTTTGTTAAGTACTACATGTAGGTTTGTTGATGGTAGATAGGCAGAAATTTGAAATTTGCCTCTTATTAAAGCCATTTTTATTGAAGAGAAGTGAGCTATGCACCTCACATTTGTAACATTTTATTTGATACATACTTAAATGTTTTAATTGTTATAATATTTAACATTTAACAGATGGTTTAATTTCTTTTTTGTAGATAAAATGATCAAGAGCAACCATGTATAATGAGTAAATATAGCTAGCATGGATGATGAATTTCCAATTGGGCTTTTAGCATTTGATTCAGATTTTGAATATTCAGAATTTTGTTCTTTCTGTGCAGATTTTTCTCTTGATGTGTTGGAGCTTTTTATTAATGGAAAAAATTTTCTTTACTTTTTCTCTGCAGCTGAATTCAATGCATGTATATATTTTTGTAATTTAATGGGATTTCATTTCTCAAAGTATGTACTTGTTTAAATCCACATTATAGGAGGACACAATAAGAAGAAGGTATTGCCATCTTGTATAAGTTGATGTCATGCAAAATCGCTAATTTTATGGGTCTGTGATGTTTAAGCTAATTCTACATTCAAAATCTTAAATCTATTTATAGACTGCCAAATGAAACACTACATATTGCTACATATATGTAGAATGGGAACATTTTTGACTGCATTTGACAATGGATACATTTCTAAATTTAGTGGAAAGTCCTTAGATGAAATTGCCTGTGAAGGTTAATATTTTTATTGCAAGTAAACTTGTAATAGGCAATTAAATTAAAAGATAATAGTCAGATAAGAAAATTAGTTGGCTAATATAACAAAGAAATGTTATTTTAAAATGAAAAGTCGCAGATAAGAAAATGAGTTGACTAATAAGATCAAAAACTGTCATTTGAAAATTCCTTTAACCTAGTGTCTGTATTTTGTTGATATTATTAACATAACTCCATTTGTTTCTTTTAATTGTAGACATATATTCAAATGATGATGATGATGATGATGATGATGATGATGATGATGATGTTGGAAAAGAACGAGCCAGAAAAAAGAAAACTGGACCTAAGCCTTCAAAACTCCCGACAGGTAAAAGCACAAGAGTCCTTTCTCAAAGCATATGTCACAATACAAACACAATGAATTTGAAGATCCTTATGCTGAAAAACTTTCTACATTTTCAAAGTATGATTTTTGTGATATGAATGGAATGTTTAGAACTGTAGTTTCATTCAAGAACTGCGGTTTTATTCATTGTCATTGGCATCAGTTTTTGTAGAATATTGTAAAACAAAGCTTCAAGAACACTTAAATTAAAGGTAGTCTGCATGTGTGTCTATAATTGAGAAATAACTGATAAATTGTAGTAAGGTGCCTATGTGTGTATACTAGAAAACACTGAGGCAGTGTCTGCGTATCTATATTTGGAAACGCTGATAATGCATAGTGAGGTATATATGTGTGTTTATATTGGGGAAACACCCACAATGCATAGTGAGGTATCTATGTTTATATTCAAATGGGGGAAACAAACATAATGCATAGTGAAGTATATATGTCTATATTAGGGAAACACCCACAATGAGGTATGTGTGTGTCTTTATTGGAGAAATATCCATAATACATACATGTAGTCAGGTATATGTGTGTTAATTTTAGGGAAATACTGATAATGCATAGTGAGGTATATGTGTGATTATATTGGGGAAACACCCATAATGCATAGTGAGGTATATGTGTTTTTATTGGGGAAACACCCAAAATGCATAGTGAGGTATATATGTGTGTTTATATTGGGGAAGCGCCTATAATACACACTGAGATATATGTCTGTCTATATTAGGGAAACATCCATAATGCATAGTGAGGTATATGTGTATCAATATTAGGGAAACACTGAGAATGCATATTGAGGGATATGTGTGTCTATTTTGAGGAATTATTCATAATGCATAGTGAGGTATATGTGTATTTATTTTTAAGAAAAACTAATAATGCTTGGTGGAGTATCAGTTTATTTTGAATAGAAAACAATTATATTTCGTAGCTGTATGTTGTAGACAAAGATGTGAGTGATGAACATGATGGCAATGAGGATCATAATGATGAAGATGGGGATGATAATGTTGGGAAAGAACGAGCTAGAAAATAGAAAACTGGTCCTAAGCCTTCAAAACTCCCAACAGGTAAAAGCGCAAGTGTCCTTTTTCAGAGCATATGTCAATACAAACACCATGAATTTAAAGATTCTAATGCTGATTTTTTTTTAACATTTCCCAAGTATGACTCTTGTGATATGACTTGAATATTTAGAACTGTAGTTTCATTCAAGAACTGTGGTTTTATTCATTTTCATTGGCATCCAATTTGTAGAGAATTAAAAGTAAAACAGTTTCAAGAACACTTAAATTTAAGGTAGTCTACATCTGTGTCTATAATGAAAAATCACTGATAATTTGTAGGAAGGTATGTGTGCATACTATAAAAACTGATGCAGTGTCTGCGTATCTATATTTGGAAACACTGATAATGCATAGTGAGGTATATGTGTGTTTATATTTGGAAACACCCTCTCCCATAATGCATAGTGAGGTATATGTTTGTCTATATTGGGGAAACATCCATAGTGCATAGTGAGGTATATGTGTGTTTATATTGGAGAGACATCCATAATGCGTAGTGAGGTATATGTGTGTTTAAATTGGGGAAACGCTCATACTGCATAGTGAGGTATATATATGTCTATATTGGGGAAACATCCATAATGCATAGTGAGGTATATGTGTGTATATATTGGGGAAACACTGATAATGCATAGTGAGGTATATGTGTCTCTTTTTTGGGAAATTCCCACAAAGCATAATGAGGTATATGTGTGTGTATATTAGGGAAACACCACTAATGCATAGTGAGGTATATATGTCTATATTGGGGAAACATCCATAATGCATAGTGAGGTATATGTGTGTATATATTGGGGAAACACTGATAATGCATAGTGAGGTATATGTGTCTCTTTTTGTGAAATTCCCACAAAGCATAGTGAGGTATATGTGTGTGTATATTGGGGAAACACCACTAATGCATAGTGAGGTATATATGTCTATATTGGGGAAACATCCATAATGCATAGTGAGGTATACATGTATGTGTGTATATATTTGGGAAACACTGATAATGCATAGTGAGGTATGTGTGTCTCTATTTAGGAAATTCCCTTAATACATAGTGAGGTATATGTGTGTCTATATTTGGGAAACACCCATAATGCATATTGAGGTATATGTGTATTTATTAAAGAATCACTGAAAGTGCTAATTTGGGTATCAGTAAAAAATTTTAATTTGAGAAACACTTTTAAATTGAGATACATGTAAATTCATATATATTGGATTTATTTATGAACTTTTTCACAAGTACCTCACTATTCATTTTTAACTTATACCCTATACTCATTTGTTTTTTAACTGTTGAATGAATAAATGAATTCAAAAATGATTTTGCATTTCATTAAAGGTAAAACTGTATGTCGAGAGGAAGAGGAAGCAAATTCAATAAAGAAGCCTTGCAAGAATTGTGGGAACATTTTTTTAGGACTTTTTGCAATTGGTTTTTGTTTGTCGTCATGTGGTGTTCATTTTGTGCTGACAATTAAATAATTTTAATTTCTTTCAAACTACATGGCCTAATTTTTCCAAATTCTTTCGATATGATGTATAATTTGGGTAAGGGGAACATAAATGGTAATTTCATTTCTCTTCCACACTGTGTCCTTGGTCAGCAGGGCCAAAATGCAAAAAAGAAAATCTATACTTCCACACATCTGAAAGAAAACTGAATTCAGTTGTAAATTTTATATCAGTTTTTTTTACTCCAGAGTGTAGTTTAATTACATGCATATATGATATTCCTGTATTGAGGTCTGTGTCTGGGCTAGTTACTCAGGTGACCGTTAATGCCTGTTGGCCTGTTTGGTTTAAAAACAATTCAATTTTATACACAAAGAAGTGATTTTGTGTTAGAACTTGAAGAATCACCTTGCTTTTTTAGTGTGTAAACATCACTGTTCAAATTTATTGAAATTTTCAAAAAATTGATTGTTTTTAAACTGGGAATTAATTCCTTTGAAAGATTGTTTATTCATTTAACAAAGCTGTATTTTACTTATTGATAAGTGAAAATACATTGGATAATTTTCTTTTCTTTGCACGTATGTATTTTTTCTAAATAACGACAAAGTAATTTCAATGAATTAATAAAGATTAAAAAAAAACGGGAATTAATTCCTTTGAAATATTGTTTATTTATTTAACAAAGCTGTATTTTACTTATTAATAAGTGAAAATATATTGGATGATTTTCTTTTCGTTGCACGTATGTATTTTGTTTATAATGACAAAGTCATTTTGATGAATTAATAAAGAAAAAAAAAAGAAAGAATTGTTATACTTGCTTCACGACAATTTTTTGACCTTATACTTTTTGCAAGAATTTACAGGGTAAAAAGATTTACTCTTGTCTATCAAAAAGTCCATCAGTCCTGGTTGTTTATTTTACTTTTTAAGGAGTTTGTGTTTAGATCTCTAGAATCATTGTTTTTAATTCGCAGATATGTTTAGTTATTGGGAAGTTAAAATGCATATTCACATGAAATTCTGATTCTGTTTTATTTTGAATAATGCACTTTTAATCTAAAAAGAATGACAAGTATTGCAGAAATTAGAGAAAGAGTTCATTAAAGCAACTCTTATGATTATCATATTCCAATTGAGATTTTTCTGAACCTAAGTAATGAAAAAGGACATGTCTACATTTGCAGTTTGACAGGAAATCCTCCATTTATCATCTGGTTGTGATAGAAAGTCTCTTTAAAAATATGTACTATTTAGGCTCGCTGGTCAATAAATTACATGTAAACATCTTGCAGTATATATTTGCATTCTCAAGTGTCTTTGCCTATTATAACATTACGTATCGAATTTGTACTATATAACCCATATAACTTCCAATGACGCCAAATTGAGGCGCCATTGCTAATTTATATTCACATATTTAATCGTACAATGGCTAAAAGCATAACTATTAATATATGTATAACTATAAGCAATAATGATTCATTCTTTGAATATTATAAAAGGGATAATTTCAGTCGGGGCGTGATCGAATTTATCATAAAGCCCTTCGGGCATTATTGGATTTGATCACGCCCCGACCGAAATTATTACCTCAGAGTATTCAAGGAATGATCCCTTATTCATTAAATAAATGAAGTAGGATTAATCAAGTCGTTAAAAACTTAAACTGTTTATTAGCATACATATGATTTCTGTAAGAGACTGAGATGATACATAAACAACCCCCCCCCCCTATTTACATTTTTCGATATTACATTTTGTGTTGATCTCGATGCAAAATATAATAACGCAAAATCTTATGATAGAAAGTGGACTAACTATAGCTTAATTTGTAATTTGTAAATATAACAATATAATGTTACAGCTAATGTTGATCATAGATACCAAAGGAGATATCAACAGCGAATGTGTCACTCTTGGTCTTAGTGAATGCATACTGATCTAGATTGAATCCATCTTTATACTGTATACTCATTTTGAATATATTTTAGGGAATAAAATAACATTTACTGTAGGATGAAAACGTTTCAGGTCTTGAATTTACTCCATATCAGTGTAACTTTTATTGTACGATGATCTTTAAATCATAACTGACATGTTCTCAAAATTAACCTTGGTATTGCCCTATTCATCATGATATTTGCAAAAAAAAAACCAAACAAAAAAAGATTTATTTGCTGTGCATGTTACATCGCAATTTTGACATGCCATCAAAATAGCTTTTGCTTGCCATTTTCAATCAATCAGCGGTCATTACTATATAATGATGACTAGCTCCAATAAGATATATTTTGTTATTTTACGATATCAACACATAATTGCACTCGTGGTTACCTCTAATATACCCATTTCAAAATGGATTCATAAATACATTGCATAGTATTATAAATAGAAAATAGAAAACTAGTATCTCTGGAAAAAAAGCCCAAACTTTATTACATTTTGCGCTTATCTCAACGCAAAATGTAATAATGGGAATTTATTACATTTTTCGTTATTACTTTTCGCGTCGCTACAACCCATTCTGAACAAAACATTAAAATTGCTGCCCTTATAATTCTTCAGTGCTATCAAATTTCAGCTTGAAGGCGTTTTAGAGTATCATGAATGCCGTTTTTGTGAATTTTGCGAATATTGCATGCAAAGTAAATAAATCAAAGAATAATTCGCGAGAGTTATAGTTGTTGGATTTATATCAGTCGGCCATGGCTATTAAAACATCAGCATCTTCCTTTTATTTAAAACAACGTTAATAATTTGAGTAAATGTGAAAAAAAGTAGAAACAGAATATATACATTCTGAGGTATATACCATATTTGGGCATGACCATTAAAGGAATACCTCGGGTTGTATAGAAAATTTCTATTTGTATTGCAAGGTTATCGTTGAGAATTCTAAATATTATGGATGATCGATGAAATTTAATGTTTGATTCGAACTAAATCTACTATGGCAGTTATCGGTAACTTCAGTAGAAAGCATATACCTCTGAACGTTTTCATGGAAATCTATACCTCGTTATGTGATATAAACCAGTATGTGTGTGTGTGTGTGTGTGTGTGTGTGTGTGTGTGTGTGTGTGTGTTTTAAGATATTATGCTGACGTGCGTGCAAGATGCAGTACAAATGTTTACACTATTAGTATTTTTAGCATCACCGATGTGAAAAAGCTGCAATACTTGCGTCCTAAAGTACACATAGTGTATGCACATAAATTGGGATGCTAGGTTATTCAGGGCTCAATTTATCTTAAATGTGTCTTGATTTATAAAAGTAAATTCTAATAAATGTGCATTATACCAAGATGTTATGATATGAAAGATCATTAATACTATTATCCTTCTTTCTTTCAATTGTACAATGTGGCATAGAAATACAGCTATATTAAAATCAGCTGTAGAATGTATACGTACATGTAATTGCTAAATTTGCGGTATCAGTATATACGCAAAATGCATACAGTCATATGAATACGAAAAATAAAGACAGCAATTGAAACCTTTGTAAGCTTTATGCTTAGATTAATAATTTTAAATGTATTAAATTTCGAAATAAAAAAAATTATGGAGATCCCGGGTTTTTTTTTTATAGGAAACTCCACCCTTTTCGCCCCCCCCCCCCAGAAGTTTTTTTTCTGACAACCATCAAAATAAAAACATGCAAGAAATAGAGATATTTAGAAAAATGCAATTATCTTGGATGCTTATTCGTGGGAAGAAGACGGGATGAGGTTGGGAGTGGAGATCAAGAGTACATGTATGTATTGTTTATTTTAGTAAGATCCTACTACTCAAATAGGGACGAGGGTGCACATTTCTAACAGTTTACTTAATTGTTATAGAAGATACAAGCTTTTAAATACAAGTCTTTGTAAATCTAGAAACATGTGAATTCGTTGACGGCATATTCTCCTTTTATTCGAAATGCGTACACAAATTACAGTCCGTCTCAAGTTCCTGTGTCAATCATTTCAGTCAGTTTCATAATAAAAAAAAATCCGAGTACCTATCAGCAAAAATTGACGTTTTCCAATTTTTTTATCCGTAGAAACAGAAATGGATAATATCTTACAGATAAACCTAATATCTTTTAACTTTTCAGAAGTTCTCAAAACACAAAATTTTTAAAATTGTTGTTCGGGTACCCAAACGTTGTTCGCAAAACCATTGTAAAATCCCAGTAAAAAAATATATGTAATTAAACCTTGAAGGACAAATTCTCTGAACATCAATTTTAACAGAACTGCTTGTAAACTTTGTTTTTCTGGTCATTTTGAAGCGTTGATTCCGTATTAAAGATTTATTATATATCAATGAACACCTTTTTAATAATGTCAGAAAATATTGGAAAGTAAGCAAAGTTTTTCTCTGTATTTAAAAACGCGACCGCATGCGCAGATACAGAATTATTTTTTCTACGGGGATCCGAGGGTTAATTGTATTTGTCAGGGGGATTCCAAGTCCTATTTTCGTAATTTCACTATTTGGATTTAAGAAGTAGAGGGAGGACCGCGCATGACGACCTACAACCCTGACCTGAATAATTTTATTTTTAGATAACGGCAAGGAATTTGTAAACAATTTAACGATCGGGTAAGTTGACAGTGCTTTCTAACTCTCTTTTCCCTTAAAGAGGCATGGTCATGATTTTGGTAAAAAAATATTTTCCCAATTCTATTGTTTGCAATGCTACATGAAGGCATTTTTAATAGGCCGCCTAAATTTGAATGTCATTCATTGAGTTATAAGCGAGTTACAGAGCTTACAATTCTTTAGTACATGTATTTTGACTGATTAACAATTTGATCTGATCAATATTTTGACTGTTGAAGTAAAAATTCAAGTTTTAGACCTTAAAGAAATGTATTAAACGTAATGGAACAATTCATTGATGCTTATAGTTAAAATGAATAAGAAGATTTTTTCCCAATTTTATTGTTTGCAATGCTACATGAAGGCATTTTTAATAGGCCGCCTAAATTTGATTGTCAATCATTGAGTTATAAGCGAGTTACAGAGCTTACTATTCTTTAGTACATGTATTTTGACTGATTAACAATTTGATCTGATCAACATTTTGACTGTTGAAGTAAATATTCAAGTTTTAGACCTTAAAGAAATGTATTAAACGTTAGGAACAATTCATTTATGCTTATAGTTAAAATGAATAAGAAGATATATACAAGGTAGCTTGAAAAAAGATTTTTTACATGTATATTGAACTGAGTATGTAAACAAAAGCAGGACACGAACCTTGTTTACATAACAAAGAATTGTGAGCCTTGTATCTTTCTTATAACTTTACGACTGACTCTCAAAAAAGATGGGGGATAAGATAGCGAAAATGCCCATTCGGTTTAGTTGTGAAATACAATTTTGAATTTAATTTTTTCCATTTAAATCTATTCAAATATATTATAATACAAGTTTACAAAAGCACAATTTCTAACTGTATTTAGTTTTTATCATACTTAACAAACGATAAGAAAAAAAAATTGCCTTATATTTTTGTGGTATTGAACCCATAACATATAAACCCTAGATTTATGAGGTATGTTTATGTCAGGCGCTCTAACCACTGAGCCATTTCAGACACAATAAAGTAGACTGTTAAAATACTATGTCTTACATTGGCCACGAATTTACGGACTTGTATTATTTTTTTCAAAAAGTCGAATTGTTGGGATACAAAATGATATTTTTAATGTAAATTTGGTCATCTCTCCACGTTTTTGTTGATTGAAATCGAGTTGTTTTCCATAAGACCTTATTAAAACTGGTATGAAAAAAATATGGGGCACAGACCCACTCTATGAAAGAAAATGCCTTGAAGTTCTTAAAAAATGACACTTTTTGCATGTTTCGATAATACGTACATACGCCTATTTGAGTCAACATATTCAAAATATTGAACTTATTTATATGTTAAAAATCAATGATATATTGATCATATAGAGACAAGCAGAGAGTCAGTCTTTATTTAGAGGTCGCATCATGAAGCTATCACGTGACCTGGTATCGAGATTAACGGAGA
Organism: Magallana angulata; assembly: GCF_025612915.1. Classification (NCBI taxonomy): domain Eukaryota; kingdom Metazoa; phylum Mollusca; class Bivalvia; order Ostreida; family Ostreidae; genus Magallana; species Magallana angulata. The sequence continues at coordinate 46,891,694 of NC_069115.1, forward strand.
CAGCCGAGCATCTGATTGAACGAGACTAGAGTTCATTATTGTTTGGATCCATACACTTTTTGAAATATTTCGAATACCGATACATAGTTTGATGAAATCAATTCTATTTTTAAATATTACACAACATGATTCAAAAGAGGTTTTCTCGAAATTTTTGTCGGAAAGGTCCGAGAATTCATATTATAAAAATGTGTGTACTTCAAATAGAGATTAGAAACTACTTGCCAAGCAAAATAACATATCGTTGATTTTAAGATAAATAATTATCGATAAAATCAGCTACCTTCAGTTCTTCAATGTTCAACTTGACACCAGCGTCGATTATGTCATTACAATATACTCAGTGTCAGATCTAATGAACACTAATTGGTTTAAATATCAACGTGAAAGTGTTTCGCGTTTAAGATCTAAGAAAATGAGTATTTTATAAAAAAAAAAAAAAAAAAAAAAAACCCTGTAAAAGAATTTAATTTTTATTTCTCTCTCTGTGATGATAATCCCCACTTTCAAATCTGCACTCGGTGCAGAAATCGGTGCCATGGCCTCCTCGAAATGACAAAACCTGCGCTCGGGTTCACAGAACTTTCTGATCGGGGCTAAGAACCTTCTGGTCTCTATCGGAGATGTTCCTGTATTATTATTTTTTGGGGTTAATTTTTCAATTTAAACAGCCTCTTCTTTTATATTTGAATGTGAATGAAAGGATATTTAAAAAAAAAACTGTGTTGCGTTTAGTTAATAAGTTTCTTGAGGAGTGAATTAAAAATGTTATATCTAGAGCAGACTTGCATATTCCGATCACGTACGTTTGGGTGAAATTTGCCTACTTACTACATAGAAATTTTAAGTACACCTACACTTTGACCCTTGCGTGTATGTGTTGACATTGCATGTCATATCGGACATTTACAAAATAGATACATCGACACACCGTATTGTTGACATTTACATGACCAAGCTTTATGTCTACAATAATGTTTTTAATTTCACTACACTCTGCTTAGTTAGAATAATCTAACTGTGTCTCGGGACAGGCCTTCACCACAGTTAAAATGCCTCCCATACATGTATACCCGTATTGTTGCAAAAATTGCAGATTCGCTCCGAGACGATTTTGGAGAAAATTAATGAAGCTGCATTGAATATACTTCATAACAAACCATTTTGAGGCTGTAAATACTTTTCATCTTAGAATTTAATTCATATTAATGAAGAATTCAACACTTTTTCTCCAACGTGTTTTACTCGCTTCAAATTTACACACTATGTTGACATTCAGAACTCTTGCTATTTTTCATATTAAATGCACGGAGTAAGAGTTATTTCCCGTATTTTCTTTGATGAACAGAATATATAGCAAATGAAAATTTATACTTGTTTGTATTATCGTTTCTGGATTTATCCATGTAAATGTGATATTGTACAAACATATTAAATAACAGGCCTCTCGTGATTTAACGTGAATGTAATGCGCATGCGCAAGATCGTAAAATAAAAAATCCAGACGATAACAGATTTCCGGTTTTTTTAAAGGAATTTTCGTTGATTATTAATTATAATTAGCGAAGCTTGATTGAGAAAAAATAAAAACAAATTGGTAATCTTCAAGTACCAATGATGTTTAAAATATATAAAACAACAGATTTCTCTGTATTAAAGCCCCAAAAAACGAGTCTATTATTTTGATATAGTAGTATAGATTCGCAGACTGATGTTTACATGTACATGTATAGTTTGTTAAAGATATACATTAATTCACGTGCAATAACATATATAATCTTTCGAAGTTGCAAAACACTTTTATTAACACACCTAGCTGCAATTAACTTCAATTCCTTGGTCGCCTTTGTGAACTTGACACCAAAACTCTACCCAAAAGGATATTCCTCCACAGGCTTTTCTCATACCTCTACTCCCCGGCTTGTAAGCCATACGGATTCATTCCGGACATAATCTCTATCCTTTCAAAATACAGTCTCCTGAATCATCTCCTACTCTACCTAGACGAAGGATATTTCCCCCCGAAACCAGAATGGAAAATTATCGTGAAAGCCTCTGTGCTTGAATTTCATCTTCATTCCAGACGTCAACGGATGATTTCAGATCCCGACTTTATGCTATTCAACATCATAAATGCAGGAAAGCCCCCCACTGCTCTCTGGACAATACCTAGACATATCTATGAAGTGGAACTCTGCAAATTCATTGTTAAACTGTGGACGCTTCAAGACATACCTCGAGAAACATGTCTCCTGTGTAACTCTTCCTTTACCAATGTTTTCGAGCATGTTACCACTTCTTGTGCAGATACATTATTACTTCGAGACGCCTGGTGGAATACTATCATCAACGAATTCAGTGTTGAGTTAAGTGCTGACTTGTGTGGTCTGAACCAACGTGACAGTTATCTCTTCCTCTTAGGAGCAAGATCGTTTTCCGCCATTACCGCTGCACATGACAGCAATGACTTTCATTTGTTTAATTTTCGGTTCGTTAGAGACGCTGCAGCGTATTACTTCAAAAGGATCCGCCCCATTATGCACTGACTTTTTTTTTTTTTTTTTTTTTCTTTTCTTTTCTTATTTTGTATATATCTATTTTCACTATGTGTTGAATTTATAACAGTGTAAATACGTTATGCTTTACAAAATCTCCTTAAGGAGGAAATAAAGAGAGAATGAATTACAATATACTCAGTGTCAGATCTAATGAACACTAATTGGTTTAAATATCAACGTGAAAGTGTTTCGCGTTTAAGATCTAAGAAAATGAGTATTTTATAAAAAAAAAAAAAAAAAAAAAAAAAACCTGTAAAAGAATTTAATTTTTATTTCTCTCTCTGTGATGATAATCCCCACTTTCAAATCTGCACTCGGTGCAGAAATCGGTGCCATGGCCTCCTCGAAATGACAAAACCTGCGCTCGGGTTCACAGAACTTTCTGATCGGGGCTAAGAACCTTCTGGTCTCTATCGGAGATGTTCCTGTATTATTATTTTTTGGGGTTAATTTTTCAATTTAAACAGCCTCTTCTTTTATATTTGAATGTGAATGAAAGGATATTTAAAAAAAAAACTGTGTTGCGTTTAGTTAATAAGTTTCTTGAGGAGTGAATTAAAAATGTTATATCTAGAGCAGACTTGCATATTCCGATCACGTACGTTTGGGTGAAATTTGCCTACTTACTACATAGAAATTTTAAGTACACCTACACTTTGACCCTTGCGTGTATGTGTTGACATTGCATGTCATATCGGACATTTACAAAATAGATACATCGACACACCGTATTGTTGACATTTACATGACCAAGCTTTATGCCTACAATAATGTTTTTAATTTCACTACACTCTGCTTAGTTAGAATAATCTAACTGTGTCTCGGGACAGGCCTTCACCACAGTTAAAATGCCTCCCATACATGTATACCCGTATTGTTGCAAAAATTGCAGATTCGCTCCGAGACGATTTTGGAGAAAATTAATGAAGCTGCATTGAATATACTTCATAACAAACCATTTTGAGGCTGTAAATACTTTTCATCTTAGAATTTAATTCATATTAATGAAGAATTCAACACTTTTTCTCCAACGTGTTTTACTCGCTTCAAATTTACACACTATGTTGACATTCAGAACTCTTGCTATTTTTCATATTAAATGCACGGAGTAAGAGTTATTTCCCGTATTTTCTTTGATGAACAGAATATATAGCAAATGAAAATTTATACTTGTTTGTATTATCGTTTCTGGATTTATCCATGTAAATGTGATATTGTACAAACATATTAACTAACAGGCCTCTCGTGATTTAACGTGAATGTAATGCGCATGCGCAAGATCGTAAAATAAAAAATCCAGACGATAACAGATTTCCGGTTTTTTTAAAGGAATTTTCGTTGATTATTAATTATAATTAGCGAAGCTTGATTGAGAAAAAATAAAAACAAATTGGTAATCTTCAAGTACCAATGATGTTTAAAATATATAAAACAAAAGATTTCTCTGTATTAAAGCCCCAAAAAACGAGTCTATTATTTTGATATAGTAGTATAGATTCGCAGACTGATGTTTACATGTACATGTATAGTTTGTTAAAGATATACATTAATTCACGTGCAATAACATATATAATCTTTCGAAGTTGCAAAACACTTTTATTAACACACCTAGCTGCAATTAACTTCACCAGGTTTGATGAAATGACTGCTTGTCAATATACAGAAAGAAAAAATCGCTCGAAAACATTGCTTCCGGTTAATATGAACAATGTTATACTCTCCAAATAATTTCTCCGGTAGAATAGTTACAGAGGTATTTCAGCAAGTCCTGGTTTCATTTTCTGCAATTCCGGTTTATGTGACTTCAACTTGTCTTTAATGTCGGGCACGATTTATATTACATTTACTTTGAAAAAAAATAATACTCAAGTAACAGGGACCAATTTCTAAATGTAAATAACAGTAGTGATTCGGAACGAAATCAATAATGTCATTATGTCATCACTGTGACACTAAGGAAAGTGTATTCTCTCTCTCTCTCTCTCTCTCTCTCTCTCTCTCTCTCTCTCTCTCTCTCTCTCTCTCTCTCTCTCTCTCTCTCTCTCTCTCTCTCTCTCTCTCTCTCTCTCTCTCTCTCTCTCTCTCTCTAACATAAATCAGATGCTAATGAAGTGAAAACTCATTCAATACGTGCCTGCGATGATCAAGGTTATATTTTTAGAATTGTTTCGTAGTTCTTATTTTTATAGATTTGGGTTTTCTATTTATATAATAAGATGGACGTAAACCGTTATTTACATGCTATTTATAAGTCTTTTTGAATTTATAGATTAGTAAAATGTTTAATCTTCTGTTTGTGTAGATCTATCTCCGGATAAGTGAGGGGGTATGGTCAATTTCTGTCAACAGATCATAACATGTATTTCAGTGAAAGTAACTTATGCCGGTACCACTCATCGTCTTAAGGTGTAATTTTCTGTTATCTGACTCACCAACTAACACATCGTCCCGTGATACCATTATATGCCAAGGAACATGGAAAATGAAACGATAAACCAATTTACATGTGCTGAACTTCACACAATGGACCCACCCCCTAGCCCAATTTTCATTCCATGGATCTACATGCAGTTGTTAAAGGTTCCCAGTGAATTGAGCACAAAAGATGGGGTAGATTAAGTAGCTTAGTCTTATTCTTGAATCTATTTTTTTTAACCCTAAAAATCTTGAATTTATAAAAATCAAACAAAAGCATGCATGGACATAGTGGGAAGGGTCTGAACACATGGAAAATTTTTTTTAATTTAATTTACAGATAAAAAAGGCCCCAAAAATGCCTTGGTTCCACCCACCCCAACCTCCATTTCGGCAAACATAGATATCCCTCGACTCCTCCCCCCCCCCCCCCCCCCATTATGTGGAATGGAATTACCGCCAATAGACTATGTATCTTTCTTACATTCTTATGATGCTTACTTCTTTCTTCACATTTACACTTGCATGTCACTGTATTGTTTTCATATTCATGGTTATCCAGTTTCACTTACTCTTTTATACTTTATGGATTACCTAATTCTATGTTGTAATATTCTCTTCTTATTCATGTAACTCCTTACTTCTTAACGTGAATTCAATCGCACTTTCAACAAGGACTAATACAAGATGTATGAATTTGCATTATGACGCCAGGCGGCAGTGTGTTAATCAGTGTGTTAATCTAGAGTGGGTTTAACATCGGCACGTGCTTTACTCAACTGTGCTTTAATCATTCAGTGTTTACTGTAATTCAATTTTGAGGTGAGAAATAAGAGATCAGTAGAACCAATGGTACTGTTTTGTCGCAATCGTATCTTCTCGGGCCTTTCCGGCAAGCTCGGAAAACATATCTGATGTTGTTTTCCGAGCTTAACGGAAAGACCCAGGAAGGTAGTTCAGAAAAGAAAGCTATTTGTTATAATTTTTAAATTAGCTTGGCATTATAAGACCTAAGCTACTGTTACTTTTTGGCATTTTTTCAGATAATATGTAGATGATAAAACGAACTTCGCATGGTACAGTCTATCTACAGAAGTATTCCCAGAATGCCCTAATGTGAAGTCGAGCATGTGTATTGAAAAAACAACACAGCTAGATTTTTAAAAATGTCGGATGTTTTGCACTAAGACATTTCGCTCCAATAATTATATGTTTAGATCAAGAATTTTTTTTCCGAGACGAGGAAGGGGGGGGGGGGTGACGTATATGTACTAAGGGATAATTTATAATAATGTTTACATGGGAGAGGGGTAGTCCGAGGTCTTTTTTCAGTAAATTTACAATGTTAATTAAAAGAATTTGAATTTTCATGGGTGATGGGGTGACTGAACCACCCCCCCCCCCCCCCATTTAAAAAAAACCAAGTCCGCGTATCAGTTATATATTATCATCATTAGATTCATGTCTGTAAGTTACCGTCATGATCACTAACTGCATTTCATTTTTTGGTAGAGGTTACAAATAAACGCGCATGTCAAATGTCATTGTTTTTGTAGTATAACAGAATTTTTGAATTGCTCAATAGTCTAAGAACATCGTCGATTATACAAGACAAACGTTTCTTTAATTCATTTCCTAACCTTGGTTACATAGCGCTCTACCTGAACTGCATCTTCGCTAACCAAGGGTTTCCGATACACTACGCTTCTCATAAAACCCTTGTTAGCGAAGATGCCTGAACTGCCTTCAAGGTCGTAGCAGCTAGCCCAGCCACTAGGTCGTAGATATCTAGGTCTTTTGAACGGACCGCTAGGTTAGCCGATAGGTCTCAGATATTCACTTAAAGACTATTTATTAAAGACATAATTTGTTAATTTCAAGCGGAAATATACTTGTGCAAATTCATTGTAACTTATAGGATGAACAAAATATCACAAGATAAATAGTTACATGTTTGTTACAAATTGGTGACTATGGTTGCCATCTTGAATTTGATGCTTAGCATAAAATATTTAGGCTGCTAATATCTACGTAGTGTCTAGTTTGTATGAAGATTGAAATTTATAATTTAACAACTTCATACTGTGATGGTCAGACCGGTTCGAATACCGGCGCCAGAGAGCTCAGTTGGTAGAGATTCAGGTGGCCCGGTTTCGAATCCCGGTCTTGTCTGTCATTATTTTCTCGCATCCCGTTACATTTGGTGCCGTGACCAACCCTTGGAACTGATGGGTTAACTCTTGCAAGGGAAAGAGCCTTGGGTGATCTTCGAGAGGGAAGATCATTTAGGGGGAGGAATGTGACGTTCAGACCGGTTCGAATACCGGCGCCAGATGCACCCCTGCAATTGTATTCGGAATGAATTCTTTATCATTGCTAAGTATGTAATAAATCCAGAGGTGCTTGAATGAAAGTTCGCAAGACTTCCCCGAGATTTGTTCTTGATCAGTTCCTGTGAAATATCGAGCGGAAGTATAAATGTTAGGACAATATTCTCAAAATACGTAAGTACTGAAAACTACTGATCGTTTTTCTTATCATATCTTACTTTGATTTGTGTTAAAACGTCAAAATCTATTAAGATAGGAGAGTCAGTAAAAATACGAAGACCTTTGCCTTAGGTTTATTAAATAGACATAATTAAGCAATAGTTTCGAACAATTTGAAATCTGAAAAGATAATATATATTTCTTTATTTTTATAGTCTGTCCCAAGATATTTATGCAGCACATTTGGACGATGTTTATTAAAATTATTTATACCTGTGAAAGAAGTGCAATTATAATCCATGAAAGAGAAACTTTCCAAGATATCCTCATTGAAACATTATCATTTTTCGCTCGAAAAAATTCACAGGAACGAAAACATGTTTTACATGGGGAATGTTTACATCTTTTCTCCATTCGGAACTCCGAAGTCACTCGGAATATCTCGCGCAATTTTTCCACGTTATCATCCGGGCTTACTGTAATACAAAATCCCCGTAGACATCATAATTTTTAGCATTGTATTGAAACCTGATAACCTAGAGGGACTTTTCAAAAGCGAAATCTCGGAAATTTTTCATACTTTTGAATGAACATCGTTTGAACCCTGAGGTATTTATAAATATCGAGTAATTAAGGTGGGATAACACATCATCACAAAATGGCTGACCGCTGATCGAAACGACATTTCGTTTTATTAGAAGGATTTTATGGTCTGAAACATGTAACTTACTGCATAGCCGAGTGGATAAAGATCTGCACATCCCGAGTTTTAATTCCGCAGGAGCTTTTGTTGTTACTTACTGGAATAATTATTTAAGATATTTATTTTTTATTCTCAAACTGCAAATTTTTTGCTTATTTGACATTTGTACAGTTTATTTATCATTATATCTTTCATTATCAAAATATTTCCTGTTAATTTGATTGACTTTTTCCAGGTATGTTATTCCACTTTAAATTAAGCAAAATGTTAATCGAGTAAAATTAATCTTGGGACAGAGGATAAGAATTAGTATTTAAAAACATTATTCTGCAAAAATGAGGTCATGACGCACGGTTAAAATTTGTTTTACAGTTATCAGTAACTAACGAAAGATAGTCCTCGACGACGTCGCCGAGGGTCACGGCGCAGCGAAAAGTATAAAGAGTATGGATCTAACTCGAGAAAAAGCCGATACAAACTATAGAAATGCCCAATGGTAGAAAAAAATAAGTCAAAAGTTTTTTAAAAAGATAACCATAACAAACATGGATGATTCGTTAAAAGTACTAGCTAGTTAAATATGACCAATTACTTAAAGGTGGGTGACTAGTCGCATTTGAATGACCGAAACTAAAATGGGTTTTCTATGTACGTTACACCATTGAACACACGGGTTTCGTTCATTACTACACCGTTGAAATCAGTCTAAGTTGATAAAAAAAAGACTCGCATAGACTCACGTAGATTTTCTTTGCCAGAAGGAGTATGATTTCGCTTTATTTTGACAATTTTAGGGGGAACCCCGGGTGCGCCCCCTTGAATCCACCACTGGAAAGTTCTCCGTCTCGCTTGATACTCGACAGCTGGCATTTGAAAATTGATTGATCAATTTGTTAAGCACATTATACATCAAAAATGAAAATAATAAATTGTAATTTCGTGGAGGTTGTAGCTGTGGTACAGTTAATGAGGTGTGCTGACAAACGATTCAGAAATTGTCGTATACTCGTGTTAAAACCACGATTTATAATTATTTAGGAAATATTTTGTTAGTACATACTTTTTAGTATGTAATGCAAGTGAACGTTTAAACAAAATACTAGGCATCTGGAAAATAGCAAAGATTAGTGATGTCCTTTACAAAAGTTAGATTGAGAATTAAAATTAATTTTTGATCTTGACAAAATTATGCATGAAATGTGTACCTGAAATTGTCTTATTTTGTAATATACAAATTTTGTGATGATCTAAATCTTTGTAAAGGGCAGTGACTGATGACTTGAAAAAAAAAGTTAATTCATTAATATTTATTTTATAACTCCTAACAAAACAATTTAGTAACTATGACTACCAATGAAGAATCATATTTTTTTAACATGTCTTATTAAATCAATACAATTTCATAATTCACATGCACGTAACTCTGCATTTTTAAAATCCAATTAATACACTGATTCATAATTTTAAAAATAATTATGATGGATAGCTTACACTAGTAGTACGTGTAAAGGTTTTAATGAAACAGGACTTCCGGTTTTCGGATGGTGTTTCTAACATGTTTACATCACGTGAACAATTTATTCATAGCGTCCAAAATCTCAGGAAAAAAAATTGTCTTAAAATAGGTGTAAAAGCTGTTTGGAGTTTTTCATGATAAATGTCATAGAGAAAATGTGAAAACATTAAACAGTGTAAACTGTATCTTTGTTTGTTGTACATTGTAAACAAAATGAAATTTTGAAAAGAATAGAACGCAAGTAAACATGACCTACATACGCATTTAACCACTCCCATGATTACAAAGATTTATTTTTAGACATTTGTTTGTAAACAATATTTAAACGATCCACAGGAAGAGTCTGGTAGGTTTAGTTTCTGCTTAGTTAAGAACTAAGAATAAATTTTGAAATTCTAAGATAGGTTATCAACATTAAATGCAATGTTTAATACGAATCAATATATGTTTATCTAATAATATTAAAGATTAAACAAAATCATCGTAGCGCCAATATTAAGTAGCATAATTCAGCCAAAGTTATATCAATGCATAGTCGAAATTTAAAAATGACAAAGTATATGATAATTTAAATTGATATGACGCCGAGACCTGCATGGTGACGATTTGACTTTACACTGATACTCAATGTATTCTACACATAGACCAATTATATATATCTATTCCAACAAAAACAATATAACGAAACGAAATCACGTGTACCTCTTCATGAATTATTCAATTTTTGTAAAAAAAAAAAAAAAAAAAATTAAAATTTTCATTATGTCTTTGCATCATTTCTTTCACCACGAGACAATCTCGTTACAATGATCGCTAGTTATTTACAGAGTATGACTCAGTTATTGATCCTATTTTCTCGACATATGTTTATGTAAAATTGGTGCATAAGCAACCAAAAGTGTGCGTTTCTCCAAGGTCGTTCCATGCTAATAATGCTTCTTAAAGTTTTACATTTAATACTGATATAATGATCTTGGACTTTCTTACAACTATCGAACTGTAAATTTAGACTACTAGAGGATTTTATTAATAGCACCGAGTTTTTAGCTAAAATTGTAAACATGACACAAATGTAATGTAGATATTTACCCTTTATAACAACCATAGGTGGGAATAAATAATTAATTACACAAGTGATATGCGTATGCTACATTTAAATGTTTTCACTTTGTTAAATATTAATTTATGCTCATAGTAAGAAATTACAAGTTGGGGCCGGTTGTTTTGAGTTTAAAACAGATGTTTATAGATCAACTTGCGGATAGACTCTAGTATGGATAAGTTATTTAAATCTCTTACCTGTATGATCAGAGAGAGAGAGAGAGATAGAGATAGAGAGAGAGAGAGAGAGAGAGAATCTACATGACATATATACTTGGAATCCCCTATCTATCTTACAGATACTTCTTATAATACATTAATAAATTCCCGCAATTACGTATATCTATCTTTAGTGTTGTTTACAATGTGTTGTGAAATTCTGAAAGTCAAAATAACGTAGGTAAAACGCAATATCTTTTCTTGTATAACTTAAAAGTGAGATTGCTATGGATAAACTTGCCTGTATGTATGGCAGGATCAACCTTAAATTTTTTGTAACATAAATAATATTGAACAATTTTTTTAATTTATGAGAAAAAGTAATATGTTTTACGGTGCTACCGTTCTGGCGAGCGCAGCAAGAATTACACATACTGTACCTTGCATCATTGCCAACTTAAAGTTTTATTTAGGTATCAACGAACGTCAAAGAATTTTTGAGAGAGTATTGCTCTACAATAAGTATGCCAAAGGTACTAATCTTAATGGTTATGATACATACCGCGGAACCGAGAGATAGAGAGAGAGAGAGAGAGAGAGAGAGAGAGAGCGGTACCTGTTTGTAGGTGTGTAATTTCCCACTTTTAAATTTATGGTCTGACTATATGCAGTATCTACGTAATTTTTTTTACCTGTTTCTTTTTTCATTTTATTCCTTTTTATTTAGTTCAAAATGTCCTATTGTTTATTTCCTCCCTATTCATATACTTACCTGCCTAACGTTACTGTACATGTAGTTAAAAAATGGATGGATATGACAGTATAGTATGGCTCTTGCTAGTATATATATATATATAAAATCTCTATAATATATATTAAAAAACACTGGCGTCGGAAGCAAATTGAAAGTGGGGGAGGGGGGGGGGGGCTAGACTGATCCTCAGAAATACTGAGAGAAAAAATCTAATTCCCCAAATCATGAAAATCCTAATCCGGGGGGGGGGGGGAGTTTTGTTGTTTTTTTCAAAAATAGTATGCCTTTGACTCCAACTTCTCCATCTTTCAAACGTACATTACGGAACAGTTATATTTCCTGCAAAAAAAAAATGGGGGGGGGGGGGGGGGGGGGGGCTGAACCCTATATTCTGCTATGTGCAAAATGGTTAGGTCTAACTTAGCAAAAAAGGGCCCCCCTAGCCCCCCCCCCCCCGGTTCCGATCGTCGCCTATGAAAAAAGATTAAAAACAAATCATATGTCAATGAGGCAGGTATCGCAGACTTTACTGAAATAGCCAGTACACTCATTACAGATGTTTGATCCACCTCTAATTTATCGCGGGAAATATAGTGCGAGTGCACTGTGACGTCATCCATGACTTTGTTCGTCTTTGTTTACGTTTCTCGACTCAATACGAAGGTATGGAAGCATGTAACAAATCTTTTGAGTCTCGCCAAAGCATATGCGGTACTCAAAACGTGTCTTCAAACTTGAAGTCACCGTAAACTACGAGTTAAAAGTCGGCCATTTTTGGCATAGCACCACGGGTGAAAACATTAGAGAGCATTATGGGACGTAGACAAAAAATTTTGTTTGATGAACTGTAGATTTCGCTCGTTCTTTTTCCCGCGCACACTGGTTCTTAGAGCTCGCTTCGCTAGCCGGCGCTGCGCGCCGGCGAGCTGCGCTCGCTATTAAATCAGTTTGTACTTGTTTCATCGATTGTTTTCTGTCTACATTTTATCTTTAAAAACTTTTGTATGCTGAATGGAAGAAAGATGTTGAGTCTTCTACAAAAAACCATTTGCTTTTAAAATGAATTAAAATGAGCACTTTTCATTTTTTTCATACTTTCTAAAGAACTTTTTTTTTTACATCAAAAACGTTAGGAAGGAAATTACAAGAGGTGTAGACATTCAAATTTATAATGGTTGGGATTGACTACTAAAAATCAATGAACAATTTTTTTTTAATGTCATTTTATACTTACATAGATAAATTCAATAAACCAATTCGCTTTTTTCAGGTAAAGATGGTTGCATGCAGAAGGACACTCTTCATCTGTGTTTCAAAACACAAACCGTTTCAAGTTATTGCTCTTGAGATTATGGGAGTATTAATGAAAAGAAAGAATACAATATCTTTCAAAGTCGTCTAAAACATTACAGTGGTATTCCTTGTTTGTCAAAGACTAAACAAAAACCATGTTACCTTTACCTCAGAAAGAAAATTCATTGGATTCCTACTTCAGAACTCTAGATCTCAACAGGGAATCTGAGAGAAATGATATGCGGTACGAATGGCTGCGCTTGAGATCATTTTCGACTTTTCCACTGACTACCACTTCACACAGTCCTGTTCGGCTTGCTCGATCTGGATTTTACTATACGGGAAGAAACCAAGAATGTGTTTGTTTTTCCTGTGGAGTTCATAACTCGGATTGGACAGAGTCCAGTGTTACAGATATACATACACGACTGTGTTCAGAGTGTCGTCATTTAAACGGACATGACGTTACGAACATTCCTATTGGATCTAACAACAGCAGTCAATCCAGTCATTTGCTTTCCGAGTCTAGTAATAGAAAGGCAAGCAATAAAAATGCAGAGCGAAGAGTATTGGAAAACACAAACAGGAGCCAAAACTCTACACACACTCAATGTCAAGCTCCTAAGCAAAACCAGAGACCATCTATTCCGCGGTCTAACCATGTGAGAGAAATGTTGGAGCCTCTTGGGATAAATTTCGACAGGCCAAAGTATCCAAGCTACTCCGTTTTGGCAACAAGAATCAGTAGCTATCAACAATGGCCTTCATATTTGACTCAAACTCCAAAGGATCTTAGCATTGCTGGTTTCTTTTATGTTGGATATGGCGACTATGTTAGATGTTTCTTCTGCGGAGGTAGTTTTCAAATTATTTAAATAATTAAATAATTATGTACAATGTATTTAGGACGTATTTCATCAAAGGTTAAATATGTTTGTCATTTGAGATTCATTTTTATTCAGGTGGGCTGCGAAATTGGGAGCCAGGAGACGATGCATGGGTGGAACACGCCAGATGGTTTCAAAAATGTTCTTTTTTGCTCCAGAATCGCGGGGTAGATTTCGTCACACTCGTACAAAGCGTCCAAAGCGAACAAGCAGAGGCTACTTTGTCAGAAAATCTCCCATCATCCCTTGATATTGAGCAGCTTCCTGCTGCTGTAAAGGTTCATGAAATGGGTTACTCATGGGAGACTATCAAAGCAACATATATTCAGCTAAATAAGCCAGGTAGTTGTCCAATCTAATAAAATCCTTGTTTGAGTCATTAAAGAGGGTTGTTCCCCTATTTTGGGATAGCCATGTTGGTGCTCCTCTATTATGAAAATTATGCATCATATATTAATACTACTTGTAAATTCATATTTTACAATGCCAAATAAACTATTTTGAATAAAATAGTTAAGGGAAAATAACATATTTATAGACTATAATAAGGGACTATATTTTGTGGCGGAAGGTTATCATTTATTTTATTTAAGACATTGCCCCCCCCCCCACCACCACCACTCCTAAAAAAATGAAATTTAAAGATTCAAATGAACTTGTATCGCAATGTGTATCTGTAAAATGTTATATTTATATACATTGTTTCATTAAAATGAATGCTTTAGTGTATTTTCAATGCATTTTGTCATTAAAGTCTCAGAAACAGTTACAGTAGAAGAGCTAATAGACGAAATTCTGGCCGATAAAGTCACACCACCAAATCCGTCCGAGGGGAACAGTCAGGACATTGAGACGAACCCTCAAAGTCCATCTCCTCCAGCTGATGAAAATGAACCAAGTAAATCTCTCTCTCTCTCTCTCTCTCTCTCTCTCTGGAACAATATATAATAATTGTAAACATTTGTAGAACAAAGGAGTTATTCTGAATTCTCATCCTCTTAGGTAGAACATATACTGCTAATTCTACAGCTAATGCCGATCTGTCGAATGAGCTGAAATCACTGAGTTTAAAAGGTAATTAAAACAAACATGAACCTTTAAAGCTGAAAATATTTTGACGGAGATAGTTGTGAATTAAAGATATAGCTTAAATTAACAGTGAACGTAATACATACACGAAAAAGGGGAGGGCTATTATCACCTCATAATATTTAAAGAATGATTCCTTATTACTTATATTTATATAATTTTAGGCCATCGTACGATAAAATATTTAAATATAAATAAACAAACCCCGCTGGCGCCTCAATTTGGCGTCATTTGTATTATGAGTTATATTGTACCAAATCGATACGTAGTGTTATCACAGGCAAAATATAATCAATTACATCTCATAAGTGTGTCTCATTCATAAGAAATTATATGACGAAGCTCTGCTACTCAATCAACTTAATTAGATGTGACTGAATGGCATAGCTATGTCATCCAATCCCTTGTCCAGACGTTTTAGTTATTTTTCAGTTGACTGAATGGCTTAGCATTATCTAGTTAAAGTTTTTAAAAAAAAATAATCTATTATATGATATAAATCCACTTTTATCTTAACCTTCTTAAAGATACTTTTCAATTGCAGATGAAACAGAGGTTTTATTGGATGAAAATAGACGTCTCAAAGAGCAAAGACTATGTAGGGTAATATCAGTTTTTCAGCATAGTATGCTATTTGGTTTAGATCACATAGTCTTATTTTAGATATTTCTTATATATAGGAATATCCCGTTTATTTTTGTTTTAATATCATATGAAAGCAATTAAAATTAGTTAGAATAGCACCTTGATACGAACAACAAGCGAATACATTTTGTTCAGTCAGGCATCATCAGTATGATACTTTTTTTTTAGATTTGCATGGAGGAAGATATAACTATTGCCTTTCTGCCATGTGGACACTTGTGCTGTTGTGCCCACTGCGCACCTGCGATGCGCAAATGTCCGATCTGCAGAGCATTTATCAAAGGAACAGTGAAAACCTACCCAGCCTGATTTATTTTTCATGTATCTGTTTAATCACCGGACTTTAATTGATTGACATCTACAAGTATCGTTAACATAATAATGCTTGTTTTCTTAAACTCAGATGTACATATTTTGATCATAAAAATTGTTTTAGCAAAACAAATTTTTGCACTAAAATCTATTTCCTTTTATATTACTCGTTACGTTCGGTGTAATTTTACGTGAATACTTTTGATTGTATTGATACTCATTGAAAATGATATAGCATATATACCTATAATTTGTTTGTAATTCTCCCAATGGTTTGATTTATGATAATAATTCTTGTGAAAGTTTTATCTGTCAATTATAATAGTTAGTGTATTTGAAAGTGTTTGATTTTTTTAACATTAGAGGTTAATCATATAACAGAATTCAGTCATTATTGCTAATCCTTATATTCATTATGATAGTTTCATAATTCAACACAGGTAAACACACTTGGCATATATAAAATGTCGAAAATGCGTGTGCTGTGCTTATAAATTACACTGGTATTGTTGTCTGCAATTTTATATGTTGTATTTAATGCTAAAAAATAGATAACCTGCAAAACGATAATGTACCTTAAAGCATTTATACTGTAGTTTATTTTAATGAAAATTAAACAGATGTCAATTACAGTATTGTATTTTTTTTTTCATTCTTGCCTTTATGAATACAATCACAATGCGACTTGTTTAAATTGATTAATACTGTAAACATCTACGTGATCACAAAAAGGATAATATTAATTCAAATAATAAAATTAATATACAAGTATTTTCAAATTTGAACTCATGAATATGGGTTTGTCACAGCCTTTCTTTTTTATTTTAAATTGTAAATGGCGTTTCAAAAAAAGTACATAGAATGGCGTCTGAAAATCAAAGAAATCTCTAAATCCTTACAGAGGGACAGTCCAGCTGGCCAGAAATTCTTATGTCTATCGAATGATTATTTTTATGTCCTGTAAAGAAAGGATTATAATGTTGTTTTTATTGTTGTTCTGTTTCTTCTTCTGGGGTATGTCACTTGTCAAAGCAAAACTTCGATGTTTTAAATTACTGAAATATTTTACCACATAAGCAAAACTATCAAAAATTTGAACTAGAATAAGTATTGCAAATGATTACTGTGGTTTCATCAATATTCGTTGAATACCAATTTTCGTGGATTTCGTTGTTGAGTTGATCCATGAAATTAAATGTTCATTGAAATGCAATTTCTATTAACATTTTGTATTGAAAGAGTCATTGGCCACGAATTTACGTATCCTTGAAACTGTGATTTTCACTTTATCCACGAAAATTGATACCCTTGAATATTAATGAAACCACAGTAGTTCAAATTTTTAAACATGCAAAAAATAATTGTAAATCTATTTGCAATCTAGTTTCAGGAGATACATAATGAACTCTTTCGTTGCATTTTGTATAGATTAACATCCTAATGTCAACGTTCCTTCTTAATGCTCAACTTTTTAAACTCTTAAACAAGTTGTTTGTATCATCACCGTTTGTTGACCAATTATGAGATCTTATTACAAGGAGATAAAGGGAGTCTTGATTTAAATTGATTTCTATTTCAAATTGTAACGTTTCAGAGCAATATCCTTGTCAATAGTTCCTTTTATCACATTTCAGAGAAAAGCAGTACTTTCACACAATTTTTAAACTCTTTCTTTTCCTGGTATAATTGATTTCATTTCCATAGTTTCTATAATCAAGCTTGTGTTAATAGGAATGAATACCATGCTGGAGAGCTTCTTCATGAAATTCAACACTTCTAAAGAGCTTGTAATATTAATGAAAATAGATTAATGTAAGTTATAATTTGAAGTGAACCATAGTGCTTATTGCTAAAAAAAGAAATCAAAGATTATTTCATAGATTTTTATTTAAATAATTATACCAATTTCTAATTAAACATTTTGCATTAGGAATGATGTCATTCAAAAACTTTACTTTTAAAAAAGATTAATCAGTCCAAAACTAGCGCAATTTTGTGCTCTGTAAATTGCTGGTTTTTTTACAATGCGCACTATCTCCCTGGTCGTCCATAAGGATTTTGGATTTGTTCAGACCAAGAGCTACAAACCTACAGCTATGCAATCCTAAGTCGGATTTAATCAAAACTAAATGAATGCTTTCTACATTACTTGCAAGTAATATCCTTTACAGAACATCACAAACAACAAAATGTTTGATTCCAATGAATAATAAAGTGAAGACAGCGTATCTTTATTGTAAGTTTTCCCCCTCGCTTGCTTATGTTTTTGCATACAAATGTTGTTACTTTTTTAGTTAATAAAAATAACGTTTTCAACACATGAAAACAATTCCTTGCTTAACGCCAGCACACAAACTAAAATATCTTCATTGAACTCCTAGAGGTTTAGAAAAAAAATCAACTATATAAAAGACTGTGAATTTTCGAACCACAAGGCTAAGCAAAGGTGATTCATTTTAATTGTGTTGTATGATTACTGTATACAATACATACGTTACATATATGTGTGCAAAGCCCTTAATTGTAAAAAAAAACCTCAGAGTCAACAGGTACAAAACCAGAACTTGTTTTATAACCTTCAAGTCAAAGCTTTCAATTTATAATCTTTCCTTCTTTTCCTGAAAGAGAGGGAAAATATAATTTTAAAAATATAAATGTATTTTCATAGTTAAAAAAAGAACCCATCTTCAAAAATATCTACAACTATATATACAACTTGCAAAATTATGTTAAACCTGCTCTCGGCAATCTTCAAACATTGAATAGTAATCCACAAAGCAACTGCATAATCTTGCCGGCATCCCTCAGGGACTTCGAAAGGTTCACAAAGGGCAAGCGAAACCAGACAGTTGCATTTGCTATGACTCTTCTCAAATTGTTGTGAAGCTATTATATGAATAAAAAAGTATTTTCAGTAAAAATATTGTCAGTATCAAAGAGTATTAAATAAATATGCTATTTAATTCGTATGGTTAAAAAATGCTTAAACATTTCGCAGGTAAAGGGATCAAAAACTGTAGGCAATATATTCTTGCAAATATTTTGGAGGCTCGATGTTTGCAGAGTTTCAATTAAAGTGTTTTTCGTAAACAGCAGAGTGTCTCGTACAAAACATGTTAAGTTTTTTTTTGAATTTGAAATGATTTATTTCAATAGTGGTTGGAATGAAACGCATCCCCAACCACTATTGAAATAAAGTATTTCAATAATGGTTGTAATGAACCGCATCCTTAACCACTATTGAAATAAATTATATCATTCAATATTGGTCATAATGAAGTACATCCTAAACCACTATTTAAATTTTTTATCTCAATAGTGATATCAATTATAACATATATTTATAATGATATATAAGCTATACATTATTTTTTGATATGTAGGGGTTTGTTTTGAATAGAAGTTCTGGTAATTTACAACGTTGTTTTCTGGTACAAATAATTTACAATTTTCATAAAACATGATATCTATAGGAAGAGAAAGGTAAAGAAAAAATATGAAAACACTTTTATATGTTGATCTGCGAGGATTGGTAATTTCTGCAAAATTAAAGTTAAAATCCTAAAATAAGTACATTAATTTCTTGGTCTCAATTATTATTACTGTAAAATATGCAAGTCTTTAGTACCCTAATTGTGTATTTAAAATTGTTTGTTAGATAAAAACAAATGTACATGCATGTTTAATTGCGAGAATTGGTTATCTATTTCTGCACAGCGGTGAAAATTGTAACATAATTGTGCATTTGAAATTATTCGTTAGATTTCTTGCATTTCAAAATAGTTTGCAAAAATGATATACAACTTCTTTCATTCCAAATGTGTTACAATAGTGATTACATAGTTATATTTATAAAGAAATTCATTCCCATCTACGATTGAAAAAAAATGAATAGTAGTTGTACTTTAATGGTGTTTGTAAAGTAGTTCTTATTATGAAATACACCCCAACTTCTATTGAAATCATTACTTCAATAGTAGTTGCATTTCAAAAGTGGTTGCAAAGTGATTCTACTTATGAAATACGTCCCCAACCACTATCGAAATAATTTATTTTAAAAGTGCTTTTATTTCAATAGTGGTTGCAACACAGCATCAACCGATTTTGATTATGAAACGAACTGAAAACGCATGGAAAACGTTTAAGCCCTCTGCTTTAAATCGATGTATTAAGTGGTTCTTTTGCAAATATCATGTCACGCGGTTCGTGCGGTTTGTAAACTGTGCTGTAGCGGTCTTGTGACGAATATATTATGTAAAACTGAAGAAAAAGATTCACCAGAGTGCTGCTGATGCAAATGATTGTGAAATAAGGTAAATATGTCTGAATGGTTTTAAAAGAAAGTTCAATAAAAAAAAATACCCTCACGACCAGTCGACTGCGCATGAACTGGAATTGTATATGCAGCCAGCAGAACAACAACCAAGACGAATGTTAACTTAGCAGACACCATATTGATAAGTTTATCACTTCACTCACAAATGAACAAGACTTTTTCATTATTTATATAATATAAAAGTCCTCCTATATAGTATATTTAAATCTCACTAATGAACATTTATTTTTACAAAAAGAAGATAAATCTAGTACGTTGTCTCCACATTAAGATGAAACGAACCTGATAAATATTTTCGAATATATTTTAAAAATTAAAATAAAAGGTTTTGTAGTGCTTCATTTAGTTGAAAGGTTCCTGACAAATGTTAATATATAGATTTTGTGATGTTTATTTGATTTTACCCGAAACTCGAAAAGGACCTTTTCGTGTGGCATGGTCACGATTTTTTTTTCTTCAAATTTTGATTTTCCAATTTTAATATTTACAATGCCTAACTAAGGTGTTACCAATTCTCTCACAACATTTCTAATACCAGATGATAAGTTATAATCGAGATGCTGATCTAAATTAAACAATTCTATGTTAAGTTAACAAGGCTCGTTTTGTGTTTTTGTTTACATCAAGGTTGCTGGAGAGAAAAATGCATTATTTGATATAACAATAAGAAGTGCCAACACTAGAAACTGTTTAAATAGGGTCATATAAAACTTGCTGATATTAAAAGCTCAGTAAAACGAAGCTTTTACCGTTATATGTAACACATGTAAAAGAAAAGGCACCGGTTTACAAAGAATTTGAACCTCTATGTTTCGCTTATAACTTGAGGAATGACGGTAAAATTTTGGCTGACCATTAGAAATGCCTTAATGAACAATTATAAGCATTCAGAATTGAAAGTCAAATTGAGTTAAACGCTTTTTTAAAAAGTGACCATACCCCTTTGAAATTAAAATGAATTACATTTGCCTTTGTAAATATCGCAGCAGACCATTTATCATAATGATAATTTCACGAATTCATTAATTCAAACAAATCTGTATAATGATATATTGTGTTAAGTTGTGATGGGATCGAACCAACGGCGGTTATAAGGTTTCCTAATGTCTAGTTCCCTTGTCACCGAGCCATTCTAGCTACCACGCAGTGCTTTGTTAAAACGCATACAGCGAATTTCACCACGGATTCACGGATTCACAGACCTATTTTATTTTTCTTAAACTTACAGCTGTTGGGATACAAAATATAAAGTGGGTTTTTCATCATATTTTATTTAGATTATGACAAACATATGGTACAAAAGCACAGACCCACTTAACAAACAAAAGGCATTAACGCTCCTTAAAAACAACACTATTTTGAGGTGTCGATGCCCATACGCAAGTTTAAATCAACATACATTCAAAGTATTCAAAATATTTAAGGTTTACAAACCAATGTCTTGTTAATTATACATTGTTTTGAATGGTTTTAATTAAAAATATCTTGTTTACCTTTACCTCCATTTTTTTTGGCTTCTATGTTTAAATAATTTGCCCCTGTATTTTCTTATTCTCGCTATTGTAAACAAGACGGCAACAAATCCTTATCAGATACATATTCTAGATAAAAGATAAGATAAAATCTACATCAAAGTCGAACCTAATATCTTAAAGATCTTAATGTGAAATAATTTAAATATCGGACAATTAAAACCTGTTATCATTTTTTCATGACTATCATTGCATCTTTTATGTGCACATTTTTACATGTTCGATACTGTACATAGCTATTGTAATTGTAACGTACAGTGTGTGGTTTGTGTATAGCGATTCATTTATCACAAACGGATCATGTTACCAAATTCCAGTACAGATGTATCTGCTCCGAATGTGTTTTACTGAAAATTTTGTTACATGATCGCAATATTATCTATCTATCTACCCCTTTAATTCCGAAATAATTTTTTCTAGAATTGTATTGTCCTAGGGCTTTCTATGGGCATGTCATGTGCATCATAATTGCAGCAGAGTGATACATCAATTATATAGTAATAGTGTCACTCAAGGATAGTGGGCCTTTATGGAAAAAGTGCTCCCGGATTCAGTTACAAATTTATTTTTTCTGTTATATGTATAATAGAAACTGTTTTCCCTTTCATTTTTTATGCGCGACTTGGCAGTACTTTATTTCATTCACATATTTTGACACAGAAAGCATTACATTCGGTATTTGATCTAGCAACCTGATCAGCAGGTGAAAATATAGCAAGAAATATATTTATAAACGGAGTAATGTTTTTTTGCTGTTAAAGGTCAGACGCGACCTATCTTCCATTGTTTTCTTCTTTTTTCCCCTATAATCACAATGTGAAGATTTCCACTTAAAAATTTCATAATAATAAATTATTATATTTTCATGAAATACGATACTTTTTTATTTGGATATAAAGTGATCAATTGAAAATATATACTATGACTTTATTTGTAAGCATTCGAATGCATTTTGCGTGCTATTTTAAGGAAAAACATTCTAGCTCGGAAAAGAGTCTGGTAATGTATCCTGAATTTTTAAGAACTAACGGGTTTAAATGTTAATAGATAAGGTATTATATGTGAAAGAAAGTTAAATAAATTGAGGCCCGGGTGTCTTACGACAGAATGTTCGAGAGGTAAAGATCTAGAACATGACGTTGCCAAACATGCAATTATATGATAGTATATCATCAGGAATTGTTTGTATTTTGTGCACATTTATGATAATTCATAATGTTTTGGAAAGGTATTTTTTATGTATATTCATTGTGTGACACAGAGATATATGGCTATGGGTATGATTACAAGTATTTATATTCTAAAACGTTATAGTATTGTTATTTTTGGCTTCTTGCATTTTCTTATAACTACGGCATATTTGTTTTTTTTTATTTATTTGTTCCCACTGATATATATATATATATATATATATATATATATATATATATATATATATATATATATATATATATATATATATATATATATATATATATATATATAATGTTGAATTTAAATGTTTGTGTACTGTTAAATCAAAAAAAAAGGTTAAGTAAGGGACACTGAAATACTGTAAGTGACAGACGATGGAACGATGAATGATAATATTGCTATTAGAAAAGACAGCAAACAAAAATAACTCATTGTGAAATTATTTTACATATAAAGTGTGCCGTTTTTTCTTGTATAGCACTTAAAACGTACTGCAATTCAAGTACTGTTAGCATAAATATTTACATGTTTCAGTGTCTTTGTCTGTGATAACACTACGAAGCGATTTGGTATTGTACAGTCTAATAAATTCAAATAACATATTGTTGGGGCGTTAGCGGGGTTTTCATAAATAAAAGAAATGAAAATCTCATAAATGTATCAATATTGTAATATACATGTATCTAATCGTATATATATATATTATATGAATACTTGTATAAGTAATAAGGAATCATTCTTTGAATATTATGAGGGGATAATATCGGTCGGAGTGTGTTCAGATCTATCATAAAGCCCTTCATGCTTTAATGAATTTGACCACGCCCCGACCAAAATTATCATTTCATGATACTCCTGATCATGATTTCCTGTTCCTTAAATATAAACAGATATGTTGACAAAGCATTGCGATGCTAATAAAAAAAATGTGATTAAAAAGTTCGGCCTATTAATGTTTTCTACATTGATTATTTCACGTTATCTTTTCGGTAGTTAAGTAATATGAAAGCATTTTAATGAAAGTATGTTATGGAAATGCTAAAAATATATCAACATATCTATTTGTCAAAAAATGATTATTTAATTTAAGATAAATGAAAATAAGATGAAAATTAAGATAAATGATAATTATATACATTTATCAGAATAAAACATTTCACATAATAGTAATATTTTTAAATTATTAAAAATGATTAAGATTCATCTCGAACGATATACATGTATTTGTTGATTATTTGTATATTAGTGTAAGACACTCCTCTAGCGCATATTCTAATGCGACTACAGCTAGACTTATTTTTAGAATCGGTACTTTCCTATTTTCAAACATTTTAAAAATAGCATACTTCTTTCTGTGATATCGATATTCTTTGGAAAGTGAAATAGAGTTTCAAAGCAATAAATAAATACATGATGAAAATTATACAAAAACAAAATGATTTACATTGTACAGGATGACATAACTTATATTATGATGTACAATTTTGTGCATGATACATTAATATTGTACGTAAAGTTACATAAATGTGTTTGAGTTAATGGGTCATATCCTTGACTGACCCGATTACAGAGAAATATTATTAGAACTTGTTTACAAACTTTCTACGGAGAATAGCACAAAAGGTAGGTTGATACACACACTCTTTCTCTCTTTACGATAGGTATTGTATGTTCATAAAAGAATCATAAATATACACTGAAGTTCTTTTATTTCGTGAAATGATGTTCGTTGTTTGAAAGATTTAGTGACAAAACAGGCACTTATATTTGTTATAAATGGTTAAGTTTTAACCATGTATATCATTATCAAAATCAATTTTATATTAGATAACATGAGTATTCTATTATCCAACCAGCTGCTTGCATTTAGCCTTAAGATTTCAATGATTAAATCTAAATCTGTAAAGTAAGCTTTATATATAAATATTTCACGTTGTTGTGAAATTTCAAAATCAAACGTAGTCAAACTAAACATGATCATGGACATAACATGAAGCACATATGTATGTATGGTACAGGAAACATCGTTGTATTTGCTTAATTATTCAAAGTTTAAAAAAGTGTAAATCTTATTTTCTTTATGGAAACTAGTATAATTTTTTTGGTTTTTTAAAATATATATATTTCAGGTTTTTTATTTCCCGTTTTCCATTTTTATACAGTTTATAGTATTTTCATCTGTATTTTTTATAATCCTCTACGTTTTGCCATTAATACGTTTAAATTATATAAATGTGTACTATTGGTACATAACGATTGGTTTTTAAAAATCACGTGGTTTTCTTTATTTTGATACATTAACGAATCGTTTGATTGTACACCAAATTTGAAAATGGAAGGGGAAAATGTAGGTTTAGTTTCACTTCTTTAATAACGTTGATGTTTGATATCTTAACAATTATAACGGCATATTTTATCAATCCCAAAAATGCATGCATATATTTGAGATGAGACAATGTTATATGTCTTTGTGATGTACGATACATGTATGGCCTTAATTTATCAATGTTAAAAAATATTTTGAAATTGTTTTGAAGAGCATATTTAAAAGTACTTGTGCAAAAGTGATACATTTTCGACTCTGAGTGCCTAAAAAGCATATCCATGTACACAGGCGCTTGTTTCTGAGATAAAAGTTCACCATACAGTATAATAATAACAGTGTTATATCATTATTGTTGTTTTTAATAAAATATATTATGTTACTAAATTAATTATACTGTCATTGTCAGAAACAAGTGCTTGTGTCCATGAACACTAAATGTGACGAGAGGTCAGCATGCTTGTTTTAATCACAGTCAAATGGTTTGATCCTGGATTTTTTTTGATTTTTTTAAGTGGGTAAAAAGCATGAGTCGTATTTTAAACAATTTATTTAGTTGTACTTGGAAAAATTCAAATGTTATTTGTTTTTAAATACTAAAAATAACCATACTTACTTATTCTTCTACATCCAAGACCCATATCAAAATAAGTATGTTATCAACCTTTAGTAAAAAGGTGTGTGTTCACAATTGAAAATGAAGTAAGCACACGCAAGTCCTTAGGGTTGTAAAAATTATTCTATTTCTTTCATAAAAGTTTGGACTAATATATTTTACAATGAGTCGTCAATTAGAGTGTGACGAAAGTATACTGTTTAAATTTGAAAAATAAACTTATAACTTTTCATTTGTTATAGATAGAAGATGGAAACATATCAGAAGCCCTTATCTACTTGTGTTTTCCATCACAAATTCTTCCATGTTGTTACTCTTCGAATTCTTGGAGTCTTAATGAAAAGAAAGAACACTAGAATTTGGAATAATTTTTGAATTGACGACAGCAAGCGATCGTGAATGTAATTGTTAACCTGATTTTGCTATAAGTGTTTGTACTCAATAAAACGCTACAATTGTCGTCAAAACAAACGACTTGAAAATGCATCCTTCTTCGAGACAGGAAAATTCATTAGATTCCTACTTCAGTGCATCGGTGAACGGTGAATCAGATAGAGATGACATTCGGTATGAATGGCTGCGCTTGAGATCATTTTCGACTTTTCCACTGACTTCCACTTCACACAGTCCGCTTCGGCTTGCTCGCTCTGGATTTTACTACACTGGAAGAAACCAAGAATGTGTTTGTTTTTCCTGTGGAGTGCATAACTCTGATTGGACAGGGTCCAGTGTTACAGATATACATACACGACTAAGTTCAGAGTGTCGTCATTTAAACGGACATGACGTCACGAACATTCCTATTGGATCTAACAACAGCAGTCAATCCAGTCATTTGCTTTCCGAGTCTAGTAAAAGAAAGTCAAGCAATAAAAATGCAGAGCAAAGAGTATTGGAAAACGGAAACGGGAGCCAAAACACTACTAACACTCAGTGTCAAGCTCCTAAGCAAAACCAGAGACCATCTATTCCGCGGTCCAACCATGTGAGAGAAATGTTGGAGCCTCTTGGAATAAATTTCGACAGGCCAAAGTATCCAAGCTACTCCGTTTTGGCAACAAGAATCAGTAGCTATCAACAATGGCCTTCATATTTGACTCAAACTCCAAGGGAACTTAGCATTGCTGGTTTCTTTTATGTTGGATATGGCGACTATGTTAGATGTTTTTTCTGCGGAGGTAGTTTTCAAATTATTTAAATAATACATGTACAATGTAATTAGGACGTATTTCATCAAAGGTTAAGGATGTTTGTCATTTGAGATTCATTTTTTTATTTAGGTGGGCTGCGAAATTGGGAGTCAGGTGACGATGCATGGGTGGAACACGCCAGATGGTTTCCAAAATGTTCTTTTTTGCTCCAGAATCGCGGAGTAGATTTCGTCACACTCGTGCAAACCGTCCAAAACGAACAAGCAGAGACAACTTTGACAGAAAATTCCCCATCATCCCTTGATATTGATCAGCATCTTGCTGCTGTAAAGGTTCATGAAATGGGTTACTCATGGGAGACTATCAAAGCAACATATATTCAGCTAAATAAGCCAGGTATTTATCCAATCTAACAAAATTCTTGTTTGAGTTTTTAAAGAGGTTTGTTCCTCTGTTTTGGGATAGCCATTTTGGGTCTCCTCTAGTATGAAAATTATGCATCATATATTAATACTACTTGTAAATTCATATTATACAATGCAAAATAAACTATTTTGAATGAAATAGTTAAGGGAAAATAACATATTTATAGACTTTGATAAGGGACTATATTTTGTGGCGGAAGGTTATTATTTAATTTATTTAATACATTGCCCCCCTCCCCCACTCCTAAAAAAATGAAATTTAAAGATTCATATAAACATGTATCACAATGTATACATGTATCTGTAAAATGTTATATTCATATACATGTTTCATTAAAATGCATGCTTTAATGTATTTTCAATGCATTTTGTCATTACAGTCTCAGAAACAGTTACAGTAGAAGAGCTTATAGATGAAATTCTGGCAGATAAAGTCACACCACCAAATCCGTCCGAGGGGAACAGTCAGAACATTGAGACGAACCCTCAAAGTCCATCTCTTCCAGCAGATGAAGAGGAACCAGGTAAATCTCTCTCTCTCTCTCTCTCTCTCTCTCTCTCTCTCTCTCTCTCTCTCTCTCTCTCTCTGTCTCTCTGTGGAACAATTTGTTAACATTCGTAGAACAAAGGATTTATTCTGAATTCTCATCCTTTTAGGTAGAACATATACTGCTAATTCTACTGCAAATGCCGATCTGTCGAATGAGCTGAAATCACTGAGTTTAAAAGGTAATTGAAACAAAAAATGAACTTTTAATGCTAACATATTTTGATGGAGATAATTGTGAACTAAAGATACAGCTTAAATTGACAGTAAACGTAATACATACATGAAAAAGCGGAGGGCTATGATGATAATCAATTACATCTCATAAGTGTGTCTCATTCATAAGAAATTATACGACGAAGATCTGCTACTCAATCAACTTGACTATATGTGACTGAATGGCATAGCAATTACTTGTCCAGACGTTTTGGTTATTATTCAATTGACTGAATGGCTTAGCATTATCCATCGGATAAAGTTTTTAAGGATTTAAAGTTTTTTTTAAAATAATCTATCAAGGAAGGAGTCTTTTTGTTATTAAACATACTTCTTAAAATAAGAAATTTATGAAATTTTGACAAAGTCAAACAGATCATATAACCGATTGATTCCATCTGTTTAATCAAATTTGACCTCCTTGATTTTGAATAAATATCAGGTCAAGGTCACTACCTTTTTTCTCAACTTAAAGGATGATAAAAATAAATGTAAGTCTTTGCAGTTATGTAGACACCTGTTTAAGATATGAAGATTCTATTCTTCAATGAAATGATAGAATATCAGAATGTCTATCAGTTTATACTACTAACTTGAAATGAATATTGAAACTAAAATTGATATTGCTTAGCCCGCATTTCCTCTAATTTTCTTAAATTTTGAAGATATTTTGACTATTTTTTATGCTTTCAATAATAAAACATTTCTGATTTTTACTTATTATGAAAACTTTATATAAAGATATAAATTGACAGAAAAGCTAATATATTGACCATTAAATAAAAGAGAAAAACTGATTTTAGTGATTTTTTCACACAAATCAATGCATAGAATGGGCGCTTTAAAAAGCTTATAAAATGTAATTTGATAGGCAAATCATATTTTAAAAACATACTCTGAATTCCAAGTATCATATCATTAGTTCACGTTAGTTAAAAAATCGCACATTAATGTTATTGTTTTAAAAATGATAAAACAGACTCATTTACTTACTGCAATTCCGAATTGCGAAACATGTGATATTTTCCTACGCCAATATTCCGCCAAAAATATAGTCCTTGTTAGATTCTAAACATTTATTACCATTTCTATGCTATGTTGTATGATAGTAAAAAAGAAAGAAAAATATACTATTTTAATTTCCTTTCATCTTGATTTAATGAACAATTAATCAAATTTCCGTTTGACAAGTCGAAAACCAGAAAAGACTCCTTCCTTAAGAGATATAAATCCACTTTTATTTTAACCTTTTTAAAGATACTTTTCAATTGAAGATGAAACAGAAGTTCTATTGGATGAAAATAGACGTCTCAAAGAGCAAAGACTATGTAGGGTAATATCAGTTTTTCAGCATAGTATGCTATTTGTTTTAGATCACAGAGCCTTATCTATATCAAATATTGGAATATCATGTTTTCTGTTGTATCAATATCATATGAAAGCAATTAAAATAAGTTAGAATAGCACATTGATACGAACAACAAGCAAATACATTTTGTTCAGTCAGGCATCGTCATTATGATACTATTTTTCAGATTTGCATGGAGGAAGATATAACTATTGCCTTTCTGCCATGTGGACACTTGTGTTGTTGTGCCCACTGCGCACCTGCGATGCGCAAATGTCCAATCTGCAGAGCATTTATCAAGGGGACAGTGAAAACCTACCCAGCTTGATTTATTTGTTTATCGGTTATGAATCGGTTTAATCACCGAACTTAAATACATTGACATACACAGGTATCGTTAACATAATAATGCTGGGTTTTTTAAACTCAGATGTACATATTTTGATCATAAAATTTATATCCGATTGTTTTAGCAAAACAAATTTTTGGCAGTAAAATCTATTTTCTTTTATATTATTCGTTCTGTTCGGTGTTATGTTCGGTGATAATCATAAAAAATATATAACATATGTGCCTATAGTTTGTTTGTGGTTCTCCCAATGGTTTGATTTATGTTAATAATTTTGGTGAAAGTTTTATCTGTCAATTATAATAGTTATATTAATATTTGAAGAAGTTGGTTCGTATTTTTCAAACATTATAATTTAATCATATAACTGAATTCAATTATTTTTGCTAATCTGTGTATTCATTATGAAAGTTTCATAATTCAATGGGAAGTAGACACACTTGGTATATATAAATTGTCGAAAATGCGTGTGCTGTGCTTATAACTTTAACTGGTATTGTTGTCTGCAATTTTATATTTTGTATTTATTGCTAAAAATAGAAGGTATCCTTCAGAACGATGATGTACATCAAAGCATTTATACTGTAGTTTGTTTGAATAAAAATTAAACAGAGTTCATTTACAGTATTGTGTATCTTTTTCCCATTCTTGCCGTTATGAATACAATCACAATGTGACCTGTTGAAATTGATTAATATTGTAAACATTTACGTGAACATAAAAAGGGTGAATATTTATCAAAATAATTAAATTAATATACAACTGATTTCCAATTTGATCAAGTGAATATGGGTTCGTCACAGCCTTTGCTTTTTTATTTTAAATTGTAAATGGTTTTTCAAAAATTAAAGTACATAGCATAGCGTCGCAATTTTATTTTCTAAAAGTCCGAAAATCAAACAAGTCTCTAAATCCTTAGGACAAAGGGACAGTCCAGCTGGCAAGAAATTCTTGTGTCAATCGTATGATTATTTTTATGTCCTGCAGGGAAAGGATGATATTGTTGTTCAATATATTTTTATTGTTGTTTTGTTTCTTTTTCTAGTGTTCTATTTTTTCTAGATAATAAATATTCCCAGAGATTGCTTCTTTTAATTCAAAATACACATTTATTTAGTCTGTCACAATTCAAAGCGAAAGTTCGATGTATTAAATAATTGAAATATTTAACCACATATGCAAAACTATCAAAAATTTTAACTAGAATAAGTAATGCAAATGATTAGTTCAATTGTCTAAACATGCAAAAAAATCCTTCTTATACTACACTTTTTAAATCCTAAACAAGCTGTTTGTTTCATCACCGTTTGTTGACCAATTATGAGATCTTATGAATAGGAAATAAAGGGAGTCATGATTAAATTGATTTCTATTTAAAATTGTAACGTTTCAAAGCAATATCCTTGTCAATAGTTACTTTATCACATTTCAGAGAAAAGCAGTATTTCACACAATTTCTAAACTCTTTCCTTTCTTGGTATAATTGAATTCCATCATTTCTATAATCAAGCTTGTGCAAGTAGAAATGAATATTATGCTAGAGAGCTTCTTTATTTAAATAAAAAATATGAAATAATCTTTGAATTTTTTTTAACGATTAGCATTATGGTTCACTTCAAATTATAACTTATATTATTCTATTTTCATTAATATTACAAGCTCTTTAGAAGTATTGAATTTCATAATCATACCAATTTCTAAATAAACATTTTGCATTAGGTATGACGTCATTCAAGAAGATTACTTTTTTAAAATATTAATTTGTCCAAAAATAGCGCAATTTTGGTGCGACGTAAATTGCAGGGTTTTTTTTTACTATGAGAGGCACTATCTCTCAGGTCGTCCATACGATTTTGGATTTTTTTCAGACCAAGGGCTACAAACCTGCAGCTATGCAAACTTAAGTCGGATTTAATCAAAGCTAAATGAGTCCTTCCTACATCATTTGCAACAAATTTTCTTTACAAAATTTTACAAACATGATAATGCTTGCTTCCAATGAATAATGAAGTGAAGACAGTGTATCTTTATTGTAACAAAGTTTTCCTCCTCGCTTGCTTATGTTTTTGCATACAAATGTTGTTACTTTTTTAGTTAATTAAGAAAAACGTTTTCACCACATAAAAACAATTCCTTGCCTAACACCAGCACACAAACTGAAATATCTTCATCGAACTCCTAGAGGTTTAGAAAAAAATCAACTATACAAAAAAAAACTGCGAATTTTGGAACCACAAGGCTAAGCAAAGGTAATTCATTTTAATCGTGTTGTATGATTACTGTGCACAATACATACGTTACATATATGTGTGCAAAGCCCTTAAGTGTTAAAACTCAAAGTCAACAGGTATAAAACAAAAAATTGTTTTATTGCCTTCAAGTCAAAGCTTTCAAATTACAATCTTTTCTTCTTTACCTGAAAAATGAGGGAAAAATATAACTTTAGAAACAAAATTGATTTTCATAATTAAAAAATGAACCCATCTTTAGAAATATCTCATACAACTTGCAATATTAGGTTAAACCTGTTCTTTGCAATCTTTAAACATTGAATACAATCCACAAAGCTACTGATCTTGCCGGCATCCCTCAGGGACTTCAAAAGGTTCACAAAGAGCAAGCGAAACCAGACAGTCACATTTTCTCAGATTCTTCTCCAAGCATTCTTTGCATTGTTGTGAAGCTTATATATAAATAAAGTATTTTCAGTAAAAATATTGTCAAAGATTATTAACTAAATATGCTATTTAATTCTTATAATTAAAAAAATGCTTCAACATTTCGCAGGTAACGGGATCAAAAACTGTAGGTAATATATTCTTGCAAATCTCTTCGATTCTTGCAGAGTTTCAATAGTAGTGTTTTCGTAAACAGCCGGTGTCTCGTACAAAACATGTAAAACTTTCGGGCGATGCCTGTGTTGTTTTTTTTTGTTTTTTTTTTTTTAATTTCTTCTGAATTCAGTTTATAACCTTATTTAATATTGGAGAAAATTAAAGACAACAGCATCAACCGATTTTGATTATGAAACGAACTCAAACCGGATGGAAGACGTTTAAGCCCTCTGCCTTGAATCGACGTATAAAGTGGTTCTTTTGCAAATATCATGTTTCACAGTTCGTACGATTTGTAAACTGTGCCGTAGCGGTCTTGTGACGAAAATGTGATGTAAAACTGAAGAAAAATATTCACCAGAGTGCTACTGATGCATATGATTGTGACATTAGGTAAATACGTCTGAATGATTTTAAAAGAAAGTTCAGTAAACAAAAAAATACTTACGTTCATGACCGGTCGGCTGCGAGTGAACCGGACTTGTATATGCAGCCAGCAGAACAACAACCAAGACGAATCTTAACTTAGCAGAGACCATATTGATAAGTTGATCACTTCACTCACAAATGAACGTTTCCGTTGTTTATATAATATATTTGCCCTCCTACATTATACGTTTATATCTCACTAATGGCCATTTATTTTTACAAAATGAAGATAACTCTAGAACGTTGTCTTCACATAAAATAATCGAAGTCAGATAAAACAAGATATGATATTAAAAACAAGTTGCAAGTAGCATCAGATATAACTTTACGTAATGTGTTACTAGATAATATTAAACACATGTTTGTAAAAATCATGCGAAATGTTATGTTGTATATACATCTTTTTATATATTTTTTTATAATTATAATAGGCACGAACAATTACAATTTAAACATCCATCATTTGAATGGAAGCAATAAAATTAACTATATCTGTTATATTGCAAATAAGATATTCCATAAGATTTACAACAACGTTTATCATTTTAGTGGGTGTTCGTTGTATTCAAAAGCAAAAACTGATATATACATGTATGATAAGAGTTCAATTTGGCCCCCACAAATCGCCATTTTTTAAGTGTTTCGGGTACAATAAAATGTTAATTTTTTAGAGGAGTTGATATAAAATATATTTTTCATCTATTTATTTGATTTATTTGCACTCACTGGCAGTATATGACGTCAGAAGTGACGCCATTTCTATAATTCAATCAAAATCAGCCAAAAATTGACATTGTTCTTATCTATTTACGAATGGGAAATATAGAGCGCATGCTTGAACAAGGAAACATTTTTTGTCACTTATCAGTCTTGGCTAGATACATCTCTGATTAAAATATTTTATTTGTTCAAGAATGCGCTCTATGTTTTCGGAAGGAAAAATTGATTGAAAACAAGCTGTTTTACGCTAAAAATGCAAAAATGGCGGGAAAAGGTTGTCTTTACGATGTCATATTTCTTAATTGTGGGCACTTGAACCAAAATGAATATTATGTAAACACATCACATACATATCTGTACTAAGAAAACAAAGAATGATAGTAAAATGATGATGTTCATTTTAGGGGGCCATTTTAGGCCCTTATCATATATAGTCCTTTGCAAAACAAACATTTTAATTCAATAGTTTTGTTCCAGTACTTGTAAATTGATATCAACTAGTTATCCATTTATGTTAATCGATACATTTATGACTAACACACGTCTGCACCGAAATTTGTCCATTATCAATAAGATCAGATGTTAATCGAACTTCACAAAAGCAATAAAACAAGTTTACTGAGGACCGTTCATTACAGATGCACTGATTGTAAAAAAAACAGCTCTGTTATCAATTAAACACAAGTTTGTTTATAAAATAAAACAAACTTGATAATTATTTGATTACAATTATACATATATAAAATGCACATTGTACATATGATCGGAACTTTAAAAACAATTGAAATAGAATAAATAAAATGTTTCGTGATTTTTGGTGTGTTGTTTGTATTTTCAAAAGTAGGATATGTGTACAAAATAACATGGATGGGAATTTTTAGAAGGTATTGTAGAATATTAACAGAAGAACTTAACTCATACATTGTAAATTTGTTTACCTTACCATAACTTGAAAAAAGAAAATTTGGCGTTTGTTTGATAATATTTGTTTATAATCATTTATCATCTTTGATGTAGAACGTAATTGCATTTGAATACTCCGTTCAAATGTATATAAGACTTATATAATTCTTATACATTATAGAATATGTAATACGAGAAAATGAATCGAATAGCTTTTTAACATTAAAAGTTATCATCACGATGAGTTCATTTTTTATCTTTGATGGACAATGGATGTTTCTTTAATGAAGTGTTATTCAAGCAAGAATGTGCAAATTGGAATATTTTTCTGCATCTTTAGCTCTCCCAAACTTGTTAACTTTATATCACATTTAATACAACCAATATATTTGTTTTTAAAAAATCTTACATGTATTTGTCTTTCCTTCAATCCTTTATCCTTTATTTTTGATCTTAATTTACTCATCCTGTTTTGCTAATGTGTACAAATTTGTATTTAGGTACAAAACGGACGGACTCTAGTTAAATCAGCGATTTACTTATCGACATGTCTAAGAATTGTATTAACAAGAATTATTTCAGATTATCATAATAAGACTTTATTCACATTCACACAAACCGTATATCATACTTTAAGATCAAAACACGTATGAATGAAAATAGAAAATGCCTTGTAATGCAATAATAATTATTGGGTCAAACCATCATGACCACAAAATAACAAATTGTATCGAATACATTGATTAACAATTCACAAGTCACGAGACAACAAGAGCTTTAGAAACCACTTTGACGTCTTTTTCTATTCATTTTTTTTTCTTTTTAACAAATACACCATCTTTGTCATCTTGTGACATAATGGTCAGGAAAATAGACTCAACATACTAAATTACTTAATTATTTTTAACCATATTTTTCTTTTTAAATATTTCCATTACAACAATAACATATTAACAAATCATAAAAAATAAGCAATATGTTTTTCTTCAAATCACAGATGTAAAACATTGATTCCAACAATAAATATGACAAAGGATATACATATATACACACACGGGAATAGAAATATAAAAATATAATGCATATTAACAACTATAACTTATATACCATGAGCATGATTTGAGAAAATTCAGTAATAAATAAGATGCATACATATAAGACCATACATGTACATTATTTACATTATAAATATAGTTTTCTCTAGATTCTTAGAATGCCAACATAAACTTGCATGCGCCGACAGCATATTGCTTTAAATAAGGAAAACATCATTTAATAATTTTAAATGAAAAATTTGAACTTCGGCATGATTGTGTAGGTACATATACAGTTGTTATCAAATGTCATTAATTATTCTAAACAAAACTTTTGTCCAATCGTTATAGCCCGCTGGGCAGCAACGTGTACATTTGTTGATGGAGCTTTCTACAGTGTTTCTTTACCCATATAGGCTTCCCTCGCTTGAGTCCACAGTGGATTGCCGGGACTGACCCTGGCAGTTCAGTCGACATTTACCCATAGTGCTCTCGTTTGTACAGAAAGGAACGTGCTCCTGTAAAGTGTACCACTGAGCCACGGGTTTTCGCGGGTTTTCCAGCATCTCGAACCAATGGTCTCTACCCAAACCGACGTGTTTTGGACCTAGAGCACAGCAGCCCATCACCTCGTTGCTTCCTATTCTGTAAACCAAATTCATAATATTTGTCCATAGCTATATGGGTTGTTTTAGACAGATGTGAAACGACATAGACTCGAGGTGAAATAAATACTTTATACAAGCAAGATCCAACAACAGATAATGAAACACACTGTGATATAATTTATAAATGCTAGTGTAATATTGAAAAAGTGGCACTGTTGCACCAGTCTATTATTTTACGCATGACTAAAGGTCAGAAAAGTGGTTATCCGTTCATTATTAGTTTTTCATTTTAAATTTTCCATAGCGGATTTTCAAATCCTAGTTGATTTTTGTTGTGATCTTGTCGGAATTTAAATTTCTATTTACTTTCCGATAGGAAATTTTAATTACTAGGTTTACCGGTTTTTCTCTACTGGATATACTCTTTTATAAATAAACTTTAAATTGTAATTTTTTTTTGTCTGGCAACGTGAATTTGAGCTTTGATAGACAAACTGCTCTGTACATCCCTTTAGATATTTAATTTATGGGAACATCTCTCTCTCTCTCTCTCTCTCTCTCTCTCTCTCTCTCTCTCTCTCATCATGTTATATCATCAATCTATGATTTCATATATACTTCAGAATACTACTTATGTAAGTCCATGACGTCACATGTATTTTTTTCTTTTCTATTTCCACTTTTGAAAAAATTCTAAGATCGGTCGTATGACTTATCAGTTAGAATAACAAACGACTTTTTATTCCACAAATTGAACTATTTTGGTGTGTTATTATATTTTATTATACTTTCATGTTAAAATTTGTTTTATTACCCTCGGCGTTAGCAACACACTTAGCAACGGGTAACACAACGAATTGTTACAGTCATGCGCGTAAATTATGTGCGTACGGTTCGCCGTAGAATTCACGTAAAGCAGTAAAAAAATTCTCTTAAATTAAGACATTCAGTATAATAAAATAAATAGTGTCTGTTTGGGAGGATAACAGTTGAAAATGACACCCCTCGAAAACCATTGTCAACCTCCGCTTCGCGTCGGTTGACAATGGTTTCCTCGGGGTGTCAATTTCAACTGTTACCCTCCCAAACAGGCATTATTTATATATTATTATACTTTCATGTTAAAAACTGAAATCTGATTGGTTTAGACATATTTGGTAATCCGTTTTATTACCCTCAGCGTTAGCAACACACTTGGCAACGGGTAACACAACGAATTGTTACATGCGCCAAAATTATGCGCGTACGGTTCATCGTAGAATTCACTTCATTTCTATATAAAAGCAGCAAAATTTTCTTTAAAATGAAGACATTCAGTATAATAAAATAAATAGTGCCTGTTTGGGAGGGTAACTGTTGAAATTGACACCCCTTGAAAACCATTGTCAACTTCCGCTTTGCGTCGGTTGACAATAGTTGTCTCTGGGTATCAATTTCAACAGTTACCCTCCCAAACAGGCATTATTTATATAATGTACCACTATTTAATCATGTTGACGCCTTCGATACTTACATAATAGAATCAAGATACGCAAAATTAGAAATATTAGCCATAGAATTGAACGTTATTACTTTTTTTTATTATATTTTCCTCATCCTTACATCAAGGCACGGTCTTGATCCACTCACCTGTCGTAATCAATTACTTTGACTACAAGATATACGTCATCGACATTTTCTTGAGGAACGTCAAAGACCAGAGCCTCGTTATAGACTGGATTCAACGTGTTCTTCTTGACGGAGGTCTTTCTTTTCTTTATTCGCTTTCCTTCACACATCAATGAAACCTTTACATACGGATCTGAAAAAAATATATCATGTTTTTTTTTTATGTTTTTTTACGTTGATGACAATGCTCGACTTATGTTATAATCTTTCAAGTACATGTAGAACAATTCATAATTCATGGCACTTATTTATTAAATGTTCAACGTTAAACCACAGTGGCTCCTATTTCCCAAATGCTAATTGACCAAAATTGTCTATACGTTCGTGACAATGACACAAATGTTTTGCCTTATTATTAAAAAATCATTTGCTTTATTGAATTTTCATATTTTCTAAGACCATTAGTCATTACATATTCTAACTCAATCCAAAAGTTCCTCATTTCCAAAATGCTTATTGACCAATCTGAAATGTTATACATTGTACTTTAATAATTGTTTACATGACAAACACAATTATGTATTCATACGAATTTCCAAAATTAAATGGATTTTTTAATCAACATTAAATCCTTTGTAATGACATTCGTGAAACCCTACTTGAAAATCAGCGACGTAAAAGGAGACTTCCAACCGACTATCACAATGTCGGTTAAAATGTTGCATGGTTAAAATAGGAAACTTAAAAAGCTTTCCATTACATTGATAGCAGCGCATTTCTTTAAGCTTTAGAAGATTTTTTTAAAATAAG
The DNA here is from genome assembly GCF_025612915.1 of Magallana angulata. Lineage (NCBI taxonomy): Eukaryota > Metazoa > Mollusca > Bivalvia > Ostreida > Ostreidae > Magallana > Magallana angulata. The sequence continues at coordinate 46,930,598 of NC_069115.1, forward strand.
GTTTCATTTAGATCGCCCACTAGCATTGCATTGACGTAGTTTGATCAGTTAAGTCCATTGTCGGTTACGTGCTTCAGATTCAACGTCACAAAATTGCATTTCCTCTATAAGTCTAAGCTGCTTTTAGCTTCATATTTAGATACAATATGACGCCATTCATACTTTACCTGAAGCACCTGTGATGTCCATGGCTTTAAGATTACGAGCCTTGACAACGGTAAGGGTAAGGCGCCCAGCGGTGGGTAGGTAACAGAGGGACAGCATCAACTCCCCAAGGTCAAACTTTTCCTGTGGACAATAAAAACAAAATTTGTGTATTTGATTATGCTCATTTGATAATTTTTAAAAGAACCTCGAGAACAAGGTGTGTAACGCTTAAAACGTTTAAATGGGATCAGTAAGAAATGAGCATTTTTTTAATCAAAATTTTGTTTAGTTTTCGTTTATAGGAATATAACACTGTGTCGAATAACTTTAAGTGGCAGTGTCAATGTTGCATTTTTGCAAAAGTCTAAGGAGCACAGTTACATCAAAAACTTAAAATGTGTCATATGATAGACCTAATATTGCTAAAATAAAAAATGTTTATAACCACTTATGGTATTGTCTGGTGGGATATTTACCTTTAAAAAAATATTAGTCTAATAGGGAAAATAATTTTTCTCTGGAATATTTAGAATTTCTACAGTAATAAAAGAACGCTAAGGAATCTTACATTTGATAGGATTTTAGCAAAATTTCATAGTATAGAAAATATTACTTTGCCAAAACTACTGAATTAAAATCCTGTAGGAAATACTTTTTTCTAAAGGAAAACATATCCATCCAAATATAACAGGATTTCCAATTATCCCTGTAGGACAATTATTTTTCCTATTAGAGTTTGATTTATGTTCTGAATATCAAATGCTTAAGGCAAATATCTTAGGTCAGGTGAGACACTCTATCAACAAAAAATGTTTAGATACTCAACAGGCAATGGTTTATATAATTTGGTTTATAATTTGATATAGATTTATTCAAAATTGCATTTAAAGCGGGTGCAAAACTGTTACTTTGGCATTAATATGATTATCCGACTCAGTGTTTTGTGTAAATGTCATGATTTTTAAAAATTTTCCCGAAAAATATTTTTCTTGACGACTGAACATCATATTCTGCAAGTAGTTGTACATCAAAAATTGTCACATCCATAACTGTGCTTGAAACTGTACATAGGATTTCTAGTAAAATAAAAGTAAATCTTCTTTTAAATGATATTTGTTTTGTGGAAAGAATATTTTGCTCAATGGATTTATAACCTTTTGTAGCCTTAAAGTGAATTTATGACATGGCAGAGCGCAGTATAGACCGCAGTGTACTATACTACACTGTTTTTGGTTAGCGGATTCCCATTCCATATATAGGTTGTTCCTTTTGTTTTAATTTTGCTTTTATAAACATTTTGCAACTGGTAACTTATTGGCACATTTTAAGAGCATGGGCAAAGAATACAATAAAAATCTTAGTTAAAAGTTAGTTTCTACTTTTTTAATTTTCAAACTGATGCAACAGTTTAAAATACAATATTGAAGACAGAATCTTCATAATCCATTATGCCTTGTTCTTCTATTTTCTTGTACATTTCAAAGGTACCCTCACGTTACAACATTGATGATCAATCTAAAAGTTTATTCTTTTACAGTGAAAGTGAATGCATATCATCCAAATAATACCTCCCATCCCCTTTTTTGAAAAAAAAATAGTTTCTCCTAACTTAAATAATTTGATGTACGAATATGATACTCATCATGAATTTTAAGATTACTCGATTTTTTGCAATGTGATAGCAAACCCTCAAAACCCAGTTCTTAGTTCTTGGTTCTTAGTAAAAGCAACGTTGGGGACGACCGAAGAGCTAAAGACATGTCGTTTATTCTATTCTAGACACTGAAAAGTGAACTGGAGACAGTCCGTGGTCAATTCATGCAAAATTGACCGATTATAGGACTGCGGTATGGATAATGTACCCTATAATACTGCATATAATGCCATCAAACCACCGTGGGAATGGTTATAGGGATATCTTGATTGGGATAATTGTACACATATTGAATTAATTCCGAAAACGGACGCCCGACGTTCTGTTTCCTCACGTAGCAGTTTTGCTGTCTATGATACGGATGGCAGATAAGTATATAGAACAATGTCGCATTCAGCTGTCATTGATATTGGAGTTAAATTGTCGCTCTGAATAGAAAGGATTACCTATTTTATCTGTGCTTAGTAAAAAAAAAATGGTTTGCAACAGTGTCCCCTCGGGCTCGTGAACTCGGGTTGTACTGATTTCTTATCACTGGGAAAAGAGCGATGAACTCGGTTTCATCTGACTTTCTAAATAAACCGCCATTCCAAATCTGACCGAATTGTTAAGATGAATTTTTTTTCAACATAACATTTAAGGTTTTATTAGCTTAATCAAATGAGAGGTGTTGTGTACTTGAAAGAAAACTTAGTCTAGTATATTGGTCCTTTTAAATCAGCTTTTTGTAGTGAGGTTTTTGTAATAGAGATCGATACAACCCTAATTACTTGACGAAAGATTATGGTCAGGCAGCAAATATCCGTTTTGCTCGTGTACTTTCCATTTTAAGAGAACTTCGTGAAATAAAGTCATTTTGCTTTAAGAAGGGGTGGAGTAGGCGTTCGAGAGTAACGATCTTTGAGTCATTAAGCAACGCAGCTGGATCTTACTAGCATGTGTTGAAATTACTTTTCGCCAGATTTTTTTGACAGGGTTAACAATTAAGTATACAAACGTTAACACAGACTATAAAGATGACCCGGTAGAACGACCAAATTAGTCATTACTTACTTCCTGGGTGGTTTAAAGAATTCAGTTCGAGACCAATCAACCAATTGTTACAGTTGCAATTTGGTTGTTTTAAAGACGAAATTGGCCGACAACAATAAAGTTAGAGAATTTCAGATAAGTCTGCCGACGGTTTTGAGTTTAACGCAAGAACTGGACCCATGATACTTATTATTATAGAACTAATCCTAATTTTATTTTAAAGCATCATTGACAAGTTTTATCTTTTATGTGTTATGTCTCTTTCATATCTTATCCCTCAAGTTTCCAAAGGTTTTTTATTTTCACATCGGGACATTTGTATGTCAGAATTGTTCGTTTTTTCAGATTTTATAGAAGTGAAATTTTAGCATATATAGCAGTCACTGAAATCTCTACATAGTACTAATTCTTTGTTGATTGTGCGGCTTTTACCCACGTGATGAGAGTCAACTTAAATTCTTGTTTCTTGTTTCTTGCTGACATCTTACCTGGTTAGCACTCATCACATCTCGAACAAAGAACGTCTCATTGGCTAAACTTCCTTCACACAAGATGTCCTTTATAACAACTGTTCCTATAAGATCGTGGCGGGAAAAACGATCAAAATCGTAAATATTGAACTGCAGCACACGTGAAGTTAGCTCTTTATATGGAACAGAAAAGGCAAATTTTTCATTGAACTCGGGAGATAGTGTTTTTCGATGAACTTTTGTCTGACACTTGTGTTTCCTATCAGGTAAAAGATAAATTTTGACGTAAGGATCAGACGTTCCCGAAAAATCTTTGGCGGGAAGATCTTCGCACCGTAGAACATTGACAACGAGGCTCTCGGAGCCATGTGTGTATGAGAGAGTAAAAAAGAGTTTCCCACAGATGCAGTGCTCACTTTTGACACTGTCTATTGAAACCTGTTTGTATAGCTCTGGTTTGATTACCCCTAAATTAGGCTGTTCTTTATGCTTAACGCTATGGACTTGAAATTCTATGTTAGAGAGATCCAGTTTGTGCGACAACTGACGTTTGAACAGTTCATGGCGCTGTGAAACTGTTGGAAGGGTAGACTGTCTGACGTTAGTTAGTCGGAAAATCCCCTTCTTCCCGACCCCCTCGTCCTCTTCCATGAAGTGTTTGTTTAGTTCCGGCGTGCTTTGGGAGATTTTCATGTGGGAGCCGGGATGAATGGCGTTTGGCGAACACTCCTCGTCCGAACTCTCGTACCACTGGAATCGGTGTCGCTTCCGCTTGCAGTACAGCCATGTCATGTACACAATCACTGTGACGATAACGGCGATTCCTGACGTTACTATGGCAACGATGTACCGCACAGGAAACCCTAAAGAGAAAATTCATATCGTTAAGCATCATCAAACGTGCTATATATTAATATAGGACTGGGCGATTTCTGGAGTGTTTAAATTATGATAGATGGATGTTGCTTTTAGTGTGCAATTTATTGTTTTATCTTTCATTTGTAGCCTCACCTATTGCGCTACAGAGATCTATAGGCACCAACATATGGCGATATAAGCTGTTTCATTAAGGGTTTAAAACGCCACGTTGTGTCGAAGTCATAAAAAGTAGAAGTCATGGGGTGTCAAGAATCCTGAAGTACATAGACATACTCCGGATCGTACTCCGTGCTTCAAAGATGAACTGTGCTCGTACTCAGGTTTCCGATATTATGAAACCTTTCTTTAATTTCATACTTATCTTCCGGCTTAGAACAAAATGGCGAATTTTCAGAGATTTTCAGGGTGTACTCCAAATTGAACCAATATATACTCATGATCAGCAGTAACACGTTACTTATCAAAAACTTTTAAAAGCTCGGTTTTTGGAATGGGTCACACGCTCGGAGAGTTGAGTAAGAGTTTGAGTATGAATAAAGTTTCATAACATTTGAGCCTTAAAACAACTTTAAAAATTCTCATTAGCAAAAATAGTAAAATCTGCTGGAAGTTTATTACAAGGATTTATGATATTTGATGGAAATCTATCAATTTTGACTTCTTAAGTTGAGGCGAGACTTCTTATCTAAGCTCCTAATTTTGGCAGTGTTCAATATCAAAGCTTCTGGAAAAAGGCATCGCCATTGGTGATAGAGATCATGCAACGATACTTTTTTATCAATACCTTTATCGTTCTCAGATTCAATACAAATTATATTTTCTTCAATTAGTAACCATATGTCATCTTTATCCCTGTGTGGTACATCATTTTGCTCATCGTATAGAAGAAGTCAATTATCTTCACCGTGAATGATATAATCTGCATTTTGTATTCACCTCGAAAATAGCAATTACATACAATGTGATGCCGTAAAAAACAATCAATGTATTGGGTTGTATAAGACAATCACACTAAAAGCGGTCAGTGACATGCGCAGTGCGATCAGATTACCACTTTCTCTATCGACTGGACCAGACGAGTGTTAATCGCTAGTCATCACTGTCACAGTCTGCCGTCTGCTTCATATACCCAGAATTCCCTAGTGGCTCACAAAAGGACTTACATTCCATGCGTTGTGCTTTGAATCTGTTGACGGTGCGCGGAAGTTACTTTTATCTCAGATCAACCTCTCTTGTGCTTTATTCAGTAAGATTCGGCGTGTTAATTGTTTTCTTGTTTATGTCTCCTCTGCAGCCATATACTAGAATTTATTGGGAGGTGTACGCTACGTTAACTGCATCGATCAAAATGGCAAAACAGGACAAGGAAATTATTTAAAAAACGTACGCATCATCCGCGTAGTATTACGAAATAGCTGTCAGTGGTCCAATATATTTTCGCGTTTTATCTCAGTCAATGATACAGAGAAAGTAATTGATTGGGTATGACATTTGTTTCTCTCTTCCGTGAAGCTTCCGTTGATTTATCAACCCTTAATCACGTTCACGATCGCAATTCTGTCGGAAAAAAATTCAAGGACATTTCGCTGTAAGATTATTATTAATAATCCAACATTCCATCGCGGTTTATGGCCCTATATTAGGAATGGTCTTTCTATTCTTCACAACTAACTGTCACTTAAGTAGCTCATATGAAGACTCTTGTGTTCGATACCTGTTAGTTCCATTCTACCGCTAACCTATTTTGAATTCGATGCAACTGACATAATATATAATTATACTGTATGCATGTTTGGTAAACAAGAAAAAAAAACATTGAGCCTCGAGTAACTTGAAAACTGAGACTGGACATATATTAATCATGCCTTGGTTGATGGTTGTTGGATAGTTGTCAGGGACATTGAACGGTTTATTTAGATTTAATTTCCTAGCTCTCCAATCTATGATGGCATAGAAAAGCGCTTTAGATAAACATGATATTCCATAGTATTGCTATAAAAATATATACTCCGTGATTGTTATACACAAAAACAAATACATGACTGGTAAATGTATATCTACATTTTATAGTAAACTGGAAAATAATGTCTAAGGACTATATGTTTTAAAAGAAATAGTATAATGTGTAAATACTGAACAATTTAAAAATTAGATAACATTCATTCTATTTCTTAATACAAATTCAGCTTGTGACCAAAGTTTGATATTCTGTAATTTTCTCTTTTGTTTCCTTTGCGCAATGCCGTTTTCTTATACAAATGACATGAGCATGCATATGGATTTTGATAATCATGAGCAGATTATTACTTTACGGTGTCGAGTTAGAAATGATAAAGACATTTTTAAACGGTTTTGAATAAACGTCTTACAAAACAAGAACTTCCCCTGAGGCAAAGCCGAGGGAAATAGTTGCTGTCGAGGAGGACATTATAAAACTGAAGCATTCGCTTGGAGACCGCGCCTTTCTGGTCATTCGGGGAAGATACAATTTACATGTACATCATATAGAGTATACCCGCTTCCTGCAATGCGTAACCTTTAATAAACGAGCACTGCAAAGCGAATTAAAACAAATGACGGAACAATTAAAGATGACAATAAATTCTGCTGATAGCAGACCGAGACTGATGTACGAGGGAAAGTCTGGCGGTCTTATCTTTGTACGAAGTCATCACTCAGTCTTTACAAAAGATTATTAAAAGTTTCATTGTACTTTTCCCTTAGGGCTTCAAACGTTTTATTGACGCAGATCGATTGCTTAATACGGATGTTCTAGCATGCATATAAACGGATTAACATCGTCCTGTTACTTACGGGTCTTTTTTCATTTGAGTTTGTATAAGTTCATGTATAGTATTTAAGAGATCACAGAAAAGGTTCTAAAAACGTGGAATTAAATGATATGTGCTTCGTTTAATGTTTCTCATGCTCAAATTGTTACAAATCTTGCTTGAAGATCAAAACTTGGACTATTTCATATTGCCCATCCATGTTCTCCATTATGCTTACGTTTTAAACTATTATATCAATCGAATGATTCGCAAAAAACATAGATCAAAGGCAAAGTGCCCTTATTTGTTTCTTTCTCCGAAAATCTTTCGACAAAAGGATTTTTTGTGCGTTTATGTGTTGAAGATTATACGTAGGTTCAGGGAAGGAAGCTTACAATATAAGATGCGAGAAACAAAAATTGTCAGGTGATCAAGACCATGTACTTTGGCACGTTGTCCATATGTTTATAAGTTTTGCTAACAGATATAACGCTGTATTTTTCAACCTACCGTCATTCAGTGATAATTAAAAGATGGCGGCTCAGATGAGTTATTTACAATGTAGAAATAAACAAAATAGTAAACAAACCCTGACATTAATTAAGTTTTAGCTGAAGTGCATTTCCAGTGTATCCTATTTGATAATCATTACAGAGACTAAATAAATGATTTCAATGCATTAAGACATATATATCCATGTCAAACTACGAAGAGAATGGAAACCAAAACCACGTGATATGATATAAATACGGCGTCCGCTGAAAAAAAATCAATTGATTGAAATATTATTCAGGATACAACTGACAAAATCCGATAGTTTCCCTCATTAGACTTCAATAAAAATGATAAATCACTCAGATGTATAACAGTTTACTTTACAATATTGCAATATGGCTCAGCAGTTTTTTTTTTTCTTGGAAGACTTATTTGCATGTTATTTTCTCTTGAGAGAAACAATTGCTTTAAAAGATAGTCGATACCTTATAGCTAGTCTCAAATCATAAGGATAACGTGTGAAGAATGCACATCGGTTTCCGTGACATCTAAACGATGGAATGTGAAGTGAAATATGAACTTGATAAAGAATCGTTCATTAATTGATGCGTGAAAATTAATTTCATAAATCACAGATAAATGGTGATTGTATGTGGTTGCTGTCGCGGCCTTGGCAATAAATTGTCGCCAATTACTTAAGCTATATACAATTACTTATCCCCATCATACCGAATAACGAAACAGTTCATGTACTTGGTTTACGTTCAGACGATTGGGAGGTAGACCATCTATTTTGCTTGTATGGGACACCTGTCGATATTAATGCGGATTAAAAAAAAACTTAATTTACACACCGGTTAAGAATTTTCAAATATTTGACTAAAACATGTTTTTAAAAATGTACGTGTACATGTTTAAAAGCTCCTGTGGGGTTTGAACTCATAACTAATGACTTAGAAAAAAAAATAAATCATACTTGATTTTTTTATTATCGTTTTGATAGGAAGTACGTCACAATATCAAAGTTTCCCAAACAACCTTAAAGCAGAAAGCATTTTTAAATACTTCAAGGCGGGGTAAGCTCTAGTAAATATCCAACAAGTTTTCACCTTTTATCATTGACATATTGCCTTTGAAATTTTAATGTAACTAGATGTTGTATCATTACAAAAATCCTTTAGGTGGTATTGGACATCTCCAAATTGTGACATACTTCAAATCGAGATAAACAATAAAATAAAGTAATGTTTTATGTTTTCTTTTCTGAAAGTGTTACCTAACATCGTACCGCTATGGGTTAGAGCTTTAACTACGAATCTGTAAGTCACGAGTTCGAATCCCAATGTGGCTTTTATATTTTTACCTTTCCCAAAACTTTTAAAGCACATTTTTGTCAAGTATTATATCCACATTAATTAATATCGACAGGTTTCCCATTCCACCTTAAATAGAAAAGTCCTACTCGCAGACTTTCTTCACTTATAATCAGGAATTCCAAGCTGGACACAAGTATCGAAACAACGCTGCTTGAGAGAGTCTTCTTCTCAAAAAAAAAAAGGACGTTATCACATGATCCTGATTGAATCTCACTTCTCTCCGGATATGAAGCAGCAACTATAATTAATTAGTTAGGATATTCAGCCGTACCCATCTCCGAAATACTAAGTATTATACGCAATATTTGCCATTCATGACTACTATATAAGGAGTCTAGATGGTCAACATATGTCATCAGATTTTCATTAATTTTTAGACATTAATTATTGAGCTATATATCATTAGGTAACGTATAAGTAAAATTACTGTTTGGAATTGCCCACCGCATCATTGAAATTGGCCTAACGAAGAATTTCATATACCTAAACTTTAAATTTGAAGACTTTCCAATATCTTTTTAAAGATCTATAGACTTCCCTCTTAAGAAGATGAATATATATAGTCTAAAAATGGTCAAGTCTGTCCAGCCCTCTCAAAGACAATTATTGAGTATAAAAAAAAACTGCATACGTCGATCTCAATTTTTCTAACTTTTTTTCAAATCTGGAAATTACCAAATTTGAAAAAAAAAATCTGAAGTAAACAAAAATGTTCTCTATTACCTGTACTAAGAGACAGCTTTGGTTGTAGGTATGGGCTAATAAAAATTGCGATTAACAAACTGTTGTTTTAATGAGCAGTCCGCCTCCCACGTTTGTATGACTGAAAAAGTGTGGAGTTCAATTTTTTTTTTCTTTTACTTATAAGTTTCTTTCGTTTACCGAAGAAGAAAGACGGAGAACTGAAAATGTCTTGATATATTTTGACAGAAAACCAGTCTGTCGCTTTGCCTTTTTATTTAGAAAACATCAATCATTAATTAGATTTAGATCAGGAATTATATTTTAATAATCTTTACTTTAAAAAAAAATAAGTAGATAAAAAATAAGGATTAAGACTTCTTAGACTACAGACATTATTATTCATATTTCCGTATTCCAGCATTGATCCCTAGATTCTTCTACAAATCAACGTGCAGCACTTGGGAAAGAGAAGCCCAATAAAGTCTTTCTAGATCAAATCTATGTTTCGTGTCTTCCTAATTATCAAACAAATTGATGACCTGGCGATCCTACTCGAACCAAAAGAACACAAGTGAGGACTCAAATCGATAAGGGAAAAAACTGGACAGTTTATTTTCCTTGTCAATGTATTCCGAGGAAGCTTGGCATTACTTATTTAGACAAAAATAATACATGTTGTTCTGTTGATTAGGTCTCAAACAATCGGAAATAAATGAGTTTCTTTGATGTTTCCTGATGACAGGAACTAAACTGAACTTCTCACATTCAGTCAGAACTCTCTCTCTCTCTCTCTCTCTCTCTCTCTCTCTCTCTCTCTCTCTCTCTGACTGACATACAATAATATACAGCCATTTGTAATCTTTCGTAACATGAGATATTCAACCGTCGTTTAATTGAGATATTCTTTTTTACGAAAATACTAATATACTATCATATGGTATTCAAAAGACAATAAGGAATCCTCAATATTTCTTACAAAAATATGATAGTATATGACGTTAAAAAATATCTTGACACCTATTCTTTATTCGCGAATACTCGTAGATCAGGAAAGGGGAAAAATATAACTGGAAAAATGCAGGCCACTGTGACCCACAAAAACCATGAAGTTAACCTGCATTAACATGCAATATGCAAAATGACGAACATTCAGGACATTCATCACACCGATAATAAAAGTCAATAAAATATAAATATAGTCCGACAAATTCGTTCCCATGGTGATTAAAAATTACGTTTACAGGACAAAACGGATAATTTCATTTTGCCTTCCTAGAAGAATGGCACGCTAAGACAAAAGTGGCAGCAGATACAGAAGACGCCAATTACCCGTGTCTGCGTGGTGGAAGTTTCCATAATTCCTCTCTTCACGCAAAAGAGCCATAAAGCTCTCTGTCCTCGGTTTGTTTCATTAACAACAATTACGTCAGGAGAATGTCGTGATTTACGGGGAACGTTGTGTCGAAATGATCAAAACTGCTGCATTTTTTTTTCACAGCAGTTGGCCAATTTGTAAAGCAAACGCCAAAACTTGACTCGAGCCGTTTTTTCTTAATTTAGTTATACAGCATTCCCCGGTTTTGTTTCAATGATTACTTATATATCTTACTCGATTTGGAAATGTATGAATCAGAGTAAACTGAACCGTTCTGGGAATATTAGAAACATTAGAAAGTAAAATAAAAAAATGAGAGTAATTTTCAAAGTCGACAACATTATTTGAGAAATCGTTTCCGTACATTTAATATTTTAGAGTTCGTTTTCGTCAAATCTCCTCTGCAGTTTCTTGCTTAAAACGGAAGTGAAACAGAGTTTGGACTTAAGCACAATCATGAATATACCGTTTACAAAACTTAGTACCTTAAAATAATCGGTAAATTCAATGCAATATATTTAGAGGCATTGCTTTTCAAGGAAAGTTATTTAGAAATACCTAAAAACAGTCAGATTTTAAATGGTTAGAACAATTTAGCTATTCTTGTAATATATACAAGCTTTATCTTTTAAAAAAGATTGGTGAGCTAGCGCTGTAGCCATCGTAAAACTTAGAAGCAGATTTCTAAAAAAATTAGTTTAAATTTCTGAATCGATTAATTAACAATAGGAAGGCACAGTGGTGTAATAGAATTGTGTCGGGCTTGAGTGGGGTTCTGAATCTAGAGTGGGCTTCACATCGGCAATGGCATAGCTCATAGACTGTGCCTTATTATCATTATGTATCTACTGTAATTTCAGTTTCAAGGTGAAAATTTTCAAGAACCATTGCATTGGTGCTGTTTTATAACAATCGCATCTTCTAGGGCCTTTCCGGCATGCTCGGTAAACATATATCCGAGGTTGTTTTCCGAGCCTGCCGGAAATTTAAGATAAAACTAGCTATCTATTATGATATATTTAGAATAACTTTGCATTATAATACCTAAGATAATGTTACTTTTTGACATTTACAATAAACAAAAAACTTTATGTGAAGATGATAAAACGAAATTCAAATGGTACAGTTTATCTACAGTAGTAATCCCAGAATCCCCTACTATGGAGTCGAGCATGCGTATTCCAGTGAAAAAGACTAACGTAGTTGCTAGCGCTCGAGAGCGCTAGCAATAAAGACGGTGCCAGTTTTACAGCGGTTGCGTTTGGAATCAAGAGAAGACAATCCAATCTAGAGATAGAACTAGTACGGGCGTAGACTAGATTTTATTCTTACATATATTTGTGTGTTAAAAGATTGTTTGGACACATTTTGAATACGATTTTTTGGATACAATTTTCCCGAGAATTCATATCAGGAAATTGTGCGTAATTATACAAATACAGCCATATTTATGTCAAGATCGAGAGTCGCCATTTTACACGTAAACAAACTGCACCCCTTCCTTTCTGGGCTGATAGTGGGGTTGTATAGAAAAAAGGCAAGTTAAGCTGACGATATATGTCGTAAAACGTCCAAGGAATTGTTAGGAATCGAATATTTGAACAGAATGTGTTAGGAAATAAGATAAATCAGACAAAAACTAGCGCATTTTAGTGCGCCGTAAAATGCAGTTTTTTTACTGTGGGATGCACTGTAGCTTACAGGTCGTCCATCCAAATGTTTCCGACCATTAGCTACAGACTTGCAGCTACTAGTGCCATATTTTGGTAAATATTTCAAATCATACTTGTTTCTTATTTCAAAGCACGACTGCAGTCGTAATTAAGAAAACATTGCCTTACTCATAATTTACGATAGCTAAACTCAGGATTGTTATATTTTGAACCAATTCGGAGACATTCTTACTAGCCTGAAGACTTTCTTCTCTTTTTCACACATAATAGTAATTCATGAAAATATCGCAATTCATGCGAAGTATCGAAGAACACAATTCTACAATGAAATTTACTAAAACGAAATTAATCCTGTAAATTCGTGCGTTTGTGTATATCTTTGGGCTCCGCTTGTAATAAAGAGTTCCAGGGATGCGGATTCCCCGAGGCGACGCTCTCTTGAACAAGATTTACAGCCTCTGTTGATATTATTGTATATTGGGTATCGTTGACCCTCAACACAGCGGTTTGTGGTCCTTGAGGGACCGGATTTATGGCGATGCAATTCTAGTAATTTAATGCATAGAGAATTATATAGATATAGTACAGGTTCAGTGAGGTGAACGTGAACATCAAGGCCAAGTTTCCAAATATTTATCATCCATTTGCATTGGTCGTCGATTGTATGGCAGAATAAAACACAATTTCAATATTATGTGTACAAATGGAGGTTTTGTTTTACCAAAATCAATAGGGTTTTTTTTTCATAGAGCATGGGGTGTTTGACAACATGGAAATTTATTCAAACGCAGATGCATCAAATATGAGGAAGTCGTCAAAGCAAGACAGAAAGTGTACAGATTTTTGGTCATGCTTCAAGTTTCACGACGTAAAGAAATTAGTTCCAATAAAGTAGTCCTTTTAAAAAAAAAATGCATTACGACTTCCATTGATGCTTTCTCTTCTGAAGAGAAGTGCACTTTAAATAGGTGACTTCTCGGCAAAAGTACATTGTTGTAACCTTTAAAAGGGAATTCTCCTCAGGGCTTCGGTTTGAAATATTTATTTCAACCGTTTTCCTTGAAATGAAATCATCATGACATATTGATTATCTAACGTTTCTTTCAGTTTCAATCATCGGTCTTTTTTTCTATGCAGTATACAAATACTTTTGGAATTTTTATTTTAAGCTTTAATTGGTATTGGTTTTTCTATATCTTGGTTGAGATGTGAAATTATTCTTGGTGATTGTGGTTTTCATTATTATAGTGGTGCTGTAAAAACGTCAAAAAAGCTATTTTTTTCTCAGCATAACAATACATTGACGTTTGTTTGATGACATCATGGAGCATAAATACAGTACGTATGACAGTAAATACCTTCAACACTTTCGATTCATAAAGAATGATTCGATTCATTCGATCTCTGTGGAAGATACTTATTGCTTATAAGAGAATTTTTATAATAAGAGTGCGGCTCTGAAGATTAACTTCGTGACAATACGTTTGCTATTACTATTGTTGCATTAGAGAATAGAGAAACAGCACGACTTCTTGTGACATGGTTTGATCCTCGTGTATATGGTTTTATTTTTTATCATCATGATCGTAACTTGTTAAAATCATGGTTATTTCAAATTCATGCATACATGTACCATGTATATTTATGACTTCTTTGATTACCGGTGTGGTATTGCAAAATTGAGTGATAAAGGGTAAATGTGCGAAATTATGTAAGAAAAAATAATAGGAAACGAGATCTCATGCATCGCTTTCAGTGACCGAGGCTCTCGTTCGGTGATGTAAGCAAGAAACATGACAATATACCATGAATGCAAATTGTTTCGCGAAAATGACGTACGCGTAATATTACGGGCAGCTCGTTGCTGTGAAAGAAGCAATGTAAAATGCTGCACGTTTTGTTGACAAATTAATCATCATTTTTTGTCTGGTGCCCCGTCTCGCAATTGATATACGATGTCGATAGGAGATTATCAATAATCCATTAGGGAAATGCAGATATGCATCCCGACTAATTTCTGTCAGCTAGTAGAATTTTATCACAATGACAGTATTTCCAGCAATGATCACTCCCCTTCACATACCTTGATGAACTTCAAAGAACAGGCCACAAGAATTAACAGCAAATGGGTTGTTGAAATTTACATGCCTAAAGGCTTTTCTCGTTCATTACCAGAATTACGACCAGTTTATTGGAAGCCAGCTCTCTGTTAGCTCTGATCGCTTTATCAAACTCTACCCAACGCAGTTGTTGAATGTGACGGTTAAAAATCAATTTGATATTGAAATGTCGATTTTTATGTATTCGTAGATATTTGATTGTTGTTATATTCTTGAATTGGTTTTTTTCTTTCAAATTGTTCTTTATTGTAGTAAAAGGGACTGTAAAATTTAATATATATAGAAGATTCATAAATTTATTTAAAAAAATAGAAATGGTAATGCACCATGTTTCATTTTTTTTATTTTTTTTTATGTGCAATTCTCCTTATCTATACAATGGGACACAAGACACGTAACTGAAAAACAAATCTTGAAAGTGGATATTAAGATGAACATGCATTTTCTCTTTAACCTTCATGACTACTCTACATTTACAATCTCGCTATATAGCTAGAATTTCGTTTTTGATTTACATTAAAGTGAATTTCTACTACAAATCCTGATAAACAAAAATTATTTTTATCTATCATGAACAGAGCTTACCTTCTTCTTTGCTCTGCACCATTGTTAATATCCACCATAAATCCAAAGGTTCATATTTACCGGCGATGCATCACTTACTGTTTATTTTAAAAATCCATTTACGATTCTCAGAACTTTACTGCGGATCATGGCGCTCTCTTCTGTACAATCGATGTACGTCACGTCGAGTGTAGATTATAATGGACCGCGACAGAAACCTACACCCAAGCATCAAATCACACTCCGACGAAATTAACCACGGCAATGAACAAGATGATCTCAGGGCGCGTCTAACGTACGATGGATTTTCCCGCGCGAACGCTGTTTTTTTTTTTCCCGCGCTGCACGAAATCCAGCAGAAAAGATTTTTTCTGACAATTGTACCAGAAACGGAGCAAAGCTTCGTCAATTATCGGAATGCTTTTGTGAAATATCTTATGGCCGCAGTGAAATCACGTTCTGAACTCGCAATTAATTACCAGCAGTTCATTTATTGCAATAGAAACAGTTACAAAGCGATTGTGTTTGCCTTGTGTCCGTTTTTCGCGCCCGATTATGCCTTTTACCGCGACTTCTCTATTGAACATTATGTAAATGCTATCAATTTATTGTATGAAATATTTATCATGTATCGATCGCTTTTCTCAGAAGCACGTAAGCTACATGTTTGGTTTCCTTTAATATTTTCACGGTCCTGAATTGTTAATCAGTCAAAACGTTTGATATTCCAGGTTCTTAGTCTTTTGTGGAACGATTTGCAATCTTTTATATAGCTTTGTCATCAAGTCTATCATGGAACCCAGGCCCTGGAAACAGGCTGTTCAGTGCAAGATGAGAGCAAACTATTACTTGATTAGAATTCCGTGCAACTGTTTCTTCGTCTTTCAATGTTTCAGATGTTCCAACAATTTTGGATCTCAGGTTTACCATAAGCGTATTGTTTCAAAAAGTTTTCAACATGTATAATTACGTAGCAAAATGATAATTTTATTTAATTTTTCTCACCTCGGTGCAACACAATATGAAACCCTAATGTCTCTCTTTAATATGTTGTAATGTGTTTTTTAAAATGTGGCGTAATTTTTCAATTTGTATCATTTATGTATGTTAATTAATATATAATTGTTGAAATGAAATGCGTGTTCTTTATTTTATTTAATTTCTTCATTTTTTGTTAGAAAGGAGATTCAGACAGACACGCAATCTAATGTAGAAAAGTGTCGGGACCCCTTTTTATGAAAGCATGACACACGGAATATTAATCCCAGTAGACCAGACTTAATAGTTTGTTGTTTTAATGAATAATTCATCGGCGATGACATTTTGAACAAATATGTCTCTTCCAATCAATATGTATGACAGAACGTGAGTTTTTAGGTCGAATGATATCTACAAAGGGTTTGGGTTGTCCTGGTCAAGACCCCTGTAAAAGTTCTCTATAGGAATAAGAAAATCAGCATACTTTGTATCAGATGAAATTTCAAAGGCGAAACCCTTGCCTTTAATTTATCAAAGGATTTATAGGTGGCAAAGAACACATATACCATGTCTTTTTTGTTTATTATTTATCATGCATCGAACGATGGAGGTGATGGTTGTACGTCAAGCAAACTACATACTGTAAACCAACTTTTATTCGCGTGCGAGAAATTTTTGCGAGGTTTGCAAGAGCCGCGGACCAACATTTGCCATACAGTTGTAAGAAATAAAAAAGGCTTGGTCGCAAAAATTAGTCGCCGCAAACCGCGAATAAAAGTCGGTTTACAAAAAGTCAAAGCTTTAAGGAGATATAGGACACTGGTCACGTGACTATAATTGTAATTATGGATAAAACAAATATTATATGTTGATAATCCAGCCTCCAAATTAAAAGAGAGTGATTATCCCAGTATAACTTGTCGATCGAACTTATTTTGTTTCTCTCGTGAAAATAATACATGTATATAGGGATTCGATTTAATAGAACAATGGAACAAACATTATATTGTGTGTTGTTAAACTCAAAAGAAGGTTTGAAAGGAACGGCAGTCGTGTTAACATCTAGGTAAACCTCGTATTCAACCGTAAGAATATATACAATGTATACTAGTTTTTAGTTAAAATCTGTAGTTGTTCCATTCAATAGTAAATATATACATTTAATATTCAACTTCATAAACACACATGATTTCATGTTAGTTTAACTGTTGAGATTCAGATGTGGTTTTCTTTGTTTACAAACTGAGTGAAATACACCTGCATGTTGCTATACTGTTTGATCGATAACGATTATCCTTAGTCTTGAAATCAAAGTTGAGTGGTAATGTACGAAGCCTCTGTTTGTTAAGTGACCAAGGGAACATTTAAAGTTCTCTTGTAATGTCGTAAGATTGGTTCCACCCGTGTATTATTATTTAATGTGGTTGTTTACACTCTCAAAGACACCCGGTTTGATTTTAATTACAATTTCATTTTTGCCACTCTAAAACGTAAAACAAAAACGGCTTTATTTCACTTTCTAGTGATTGCATTCCGGTACGAACTGATAAATTGTCCATGTTTGCAGTTCTGACTGCCAAATAAATCTTCCGTTAATTCATAATTGTATATAACCATGGCATGTCTATAAAACACCAAGGCCTACGACAAACATGATGACTCTTTGTCGCAAGACGGCAGCTGTGGAATCCAAAATGTCTCGGTTGATAACGCAGTATAGATTTTTGACACTTTTTTGGTTTAGTTTATACTGTCACCGTCTTATTATAACATTCTGTCGTAGTTTCCATCCTAAATCGATCTTACCAAATGGGAAATTAAAGCAGTCGGCGAAACTTGGAAGATAAAGTAAGATGCATTGTTTGAGAGAACAAAAATATAGGGGTTTGGATGTTTTTTTTCAAGCTGCGGTTTCAAAACATTGAAAGCTTTGGAAGATGAAAATCGATGGTTCATTATTTGTCTTAATTTAAGGTTCTTGGCAAAGAGTTACAGTGATTTAGTATGCTTTCTAATCTTTACAACCCCATTGCTTCTGTGGAAATAGGTTAAAGGTTTATAAAAAAAAGAAATCCATAAAAAATATTATGAAGAATTATCTCAGAACTAATTTGTTGTTCCTTGTAATAACAATTTTTTGTTATCGATTAGTTTCAACTTTTAATATGAATACGGGATAATTTTGTTTAATAACATTGTTTAAAAATGTGTACGGATCAGAATTTGCTTTGATACATTTTTTTCTTTCTGCGTTTTCTTTAACATGATTTATTTACTTTTTTCCATAGACTTATTGGCCGAAAAATCGTTTGATGTAAGAAACTGCTTCGTGTATATACATAGTGTAAAGTAAGTACAATTTGTTGATGCATGTACTATTGAACACTGTCTAATATGACGTCACAATAAGTTGCACTGCATTGTCGATATGATATTTGTCTTGAAGTTCCATTCATCGAAATCTACAATTGCATGGTCAGGAATTTTATACAAGAGATTGGAGTTATAAACAGGTGACAAATCATTTTCCTATATATGTTCTCATAAAACTCGTATGGGTGTCTGTGTTTGTTTTCTTTTGCTGAGCCAACTACAAACCTTAACAGTCCAATACTTACAGTCCGCTTGACGTAATGAACTCCCAAAATTCAATTCAATATCATCAATATTTTAAAACATGATACATCTAGTTTTCGAAATTGTTGAATAAAATATAAAGAAATTTCAGCAAAGTTTTCCCAGAAGTCATTTCAAATTAAATGAATTCTAAACGCATGACTAGAAATCAATATTTTTTATCATTTTTGGTATAAACTCCCGTGCTATATTGTAATTTTAAACTCAAATTTACTTCTAATGAGCATATCGATATTTGTCAAGAATTATTCATGGGAACGAAAAAAGAATTGAGTTGGCCAATGTGAGTAAGCGCAGGCAAAAGTGGCTCTAGAATTCCATCCATGATGTGGCAAAACCACTGGTCAGGGTTTTTAGCGACATGAACACTATGACTAACCAATGAAAGGGGCGATTTAAAGAGATGTATATTATAGATGGTCAGAGTCTATAAAAACTAAAATAACTTTTCTCTACATACATGCACGTGGTGGCTATATAAAAATTATACGGTGAAATAATAGCACATTTGTTCGTTTTTGTAAATGGTAATTTTCTTCAATCTAAAATCTGAATATGAGTTTCAATTTTTTATTAACGATTAAAAATCGGTGTTATATTCTGTTTTAATGCATAATTTTGTGGACTGTCGCTCCTGTATTGTAGTTTCATATGACAGGCTCGGCAGATTTCGAGTGGTGATTTTATATTGGTTAATATTTTATAGCTGTATAACTTTAAATTATCAATAATGTTCAAAATAGGCTCGGATAAATTGCAGGAAAAACCGAGCAACCGTAATTGCAAAAGACATAAACGCAACAGAGGTTTGAGTTTATTGCTCATCAGCCATGCCATGT
Organism: Magallana angulata; assembly: GCF_025612915.1. Taxonomy (NCBI): domain Eukaryota; kingdom Metazoa; phylum Mollusca; class Bivalvia; order Ostreida; family Ostreidae; genus Magallana; species Magallana angulata. The sequence goes on from NC_069115.1 coordinate 46,950,292, forward strand.
TGAAACTGTATACCAAAATTCGAGCCCGATGAAATCAATTTCATTTGAATCATTTAGATTATTTATTATTAAGAATTCTTACTTCCTGTTACTGAAACTGAATTGTAAATTGGCGATTGCGGTCGATATAGCACCAGAGACAGTATTTTTCTTTCAGAGCACTGAGTTGAGTATAAACAACATAAATTTGTACTGGCGATGTATATGGTGCTATCAATCTATATACTGCATTATTTATTGTAAGGAGATAAACGATGCAGTACTTTTAAGATCACAAAATATTGATCAAAAAGCACTGATATGTACTCCATTAAACTAAACGTTCGAGACATTACCAGAGGAATAAAAAACAAGGCCTGTCGTGAACCTGGGGACTTACTTGATTAAAAAATCAAGCAGGGGAATCAGTAAACAGACGGGGTGTGTTTAGCAACAAGTATTTCATTCGACCACAAATTTCAGTGTGCCATAAAAGTCGGATAGGGTAATTGAAACTCTCTCTCTCTCTCTCTCTCTCTCTCTCTCTCTCTCTCTCTCTCTCTCTCTCTCTCTATCTCTCTCTTATGGCGAGGACTATTTTTTTCCTAAAACAAATATCAGGCAGTAAAGATGCAATCAAAAATAAAACTAAAAATATGAATAATTGAGCCTTTTGTATGAATAAAATCAATGGTTTAAATTGATATGAAAGAATAGAAATCAATATCTTTCATTTGCCTTTTTAAGTTATGCAATGCTGATTTAATTGCGGGCGAAGATATATCCTCTGAAACAGACTTTGGGAGATGTTATGGTCTATTTTTCCTAATAGTTCAAAGTTTTTAGTCCAAAATGGTGGATTGCAAAGCAAGTTTAGATATTTCCTGGATTTGAAAATCATACAATTATGTATGACATCTTGGCATGCTACTACGTGTGCATGTTGATTTTTTCACCAATGACGAATTGAATGCAACTCCACCTGTAATCATTTGCTTTGTGAATAGCAAGGACGGAATTGTAAATCCTTCGATACACTAATGGATTCTCACAAAGAGTACTCTCTTTGATTCCAACGTAACCTTTGGAAATTTCCTCTATTAGCTACCGTTTTTCATTCAAAGTAAATTACCATAACTGTTGAGTTGACCCTTTGATATTTCATTGTATGCTATCACTGCATCGCCGGGGAAATGAAGAGCGAGTTGTTTACGGCGATTATGCGCTCTAATGAATTAAAACTTTTTAATTATCCAACCATAATAGTGATTCATGTCCCATTGTCCCCGCATTGAGATTCAGTGTCACTTTGATCTGGCACTTGACTTTGCTGAGAGAAACTGGGCCATGTCGACGGTTACAGGAAGAAACGGTATCGCCATCAATTCATTAACTTCTGGATATTTGACAAAGTAAAAGTCTATGTTGAATCGAATTGACTGACTAATTGATAAATTGTTTTCCATTGTTTTGTGTTGTGTTATGAATACATTTATTTAAGTCATTTAAAAGGGGTCAAGAAAACAAACCTTACGCAACGGGTTTCATATTTTGTTTTCAGAAGAATACGACAAAAAGCAACAGGCATTCTGTATAACGAATACTGCAAAGTATTTTAGCAGATAATTATATAAACAATAAACAAAACAAGTATTGTATTATGTTGTGGAGTAAAAGTGATGTGTGTAGAAAAATGGACTTTAAAAATCAAAGTATTATGTCTGTCCAGCTTCTTTTGGATCCTTTTGTTTGCTCTCACTAATACAGGAAGTAAGTGAGGAAATGCATTTCAGTTAATCGTACATGTAGAGACCAAACCAAGCCTAGGATGAAAGATCGCCGACCCTTCTTTATGGATGAGATATTGCTATGAAGACAATAAAGAATACATTTACATGTAGGGATAAATCTATCCATCTTTTGATATCAGTTTAGAGAAAAACTGTTGAAAATGCAAACAAGTCATAGCTCTAGGTATTGCTGATACAATGGTACTTCGATAGTCTGGGGGCGTATGCCTATAGTGATCACTAGTCATTGTATTAAAAAGCTGACCGAAAGGATAATACTAATGCTTTGAATGGAACGTTCAGTAATTTTGTGAAAGCCGTCGGACAGATAAGTAATCGAATTATAATTAAGTTTTCGGGTATACCTGCGACGTTGGAGATTGTGAAAAAAAAATACAATCGTAAACAATTATCACGACAGACAAATGCAAGTTAATTTGTAGAAGCTTTTTGTAAGGTAATAGAGCATACAGCATCGCCTGGAAACGGAGGTAGTCAAACAAACCTGAAACACACATCGCCTTCAATGAAAATGGTACAGCCGCAAAAAAGGTTTTTCGCAGGCCATGAGAATTTTTGATAATAGAGTGTTATTCTTTATAATTTCCTGTTGTAGTTATAAAGGGTATCAAGGTAGCACAGTGGTAGAAATTGTGACCAATAAATAATGGTTATTTCTGTTCGCAATGCTTTCCAACACCAAATACCCAAGGAATCCGTTCTATTGTTTATTTGATATTAACGCACATAATTTAATTAAACTGTGAATTTTCCGGAATTAAACCCTCGCTCTTATTTGGCTACTATTATGTATGGTCTATCTATTGTTTTATGTATTCTTAATGTGCTATTATAATTTAGCAGGATATTATTTAACAAAACTAAAATATATAACTAGTCCTGTGTTTAGAACAATGATAAACCCCTTACCTACACATGGGTAATATCTACGGGATACATTAATTTATCATATCTTGTATCTAGTTTTTTCGCGTGTTGTAAATGCACAAAAGAATAATTCAAACGTTTTCATGGCGCACAAAAACTGAGTTATTTTTGCGCGTTTTCATTATTGGAATCATCGCAATAAAAACAATATATAGTAGACGTTTGTTAATTGTTTTGTATCTTTTTGATACAATCTTTTGAAGATGAACTCCAAACTGCTTCTTCTTTTTTTTAAATAATCATAGCGTATAAATTGATATCGCCATCAATTCCAACAAGTAAGCATAAGCACCAGATCCAGATGTTTATTTTTAAGGTCCATACCCATTTGGTTTATGTCTGTCTTAAGCGTCACAGATTAGAGTCGATAAATGATCCAGTCTCTTGAGTACATGTAACTGTAAGGATTATCCAAACCCCATATCGATTTATCAAGGAAAAAACAGAAAACTAGAAATCTCACAGTGACGTCTTTCTAAGCAAAAACAGGCAAAAATGATTAAACATTTCACTTAATAATATTGTTAAGTTTGCTCGGCGGAGAAATTGACACACTGTCCTCATTTTAATCGTTAGCCGATATTGTCACAAAGGACCAATTCTGTGTACTGATCATCTGGCGGTTAAGAAAACATTCATTCTTAGTTTTGAACTGAAATGTGATTATCTGGTACTTGTCAATCATTAAAATTCTAAAATTACCCTTTTTAATCACATTTAACTTTCTTCAGGACTACTAGAACATATTCTCACACAATATTGCTCATCTTCAGTATATACTTACCGGTTACAGAAATGTTCACTTTGCTTACACATCCAATTTCGATAAGAAAGGGGTGTATATATATATATATATATATATATATATATATATATATATATATATATATATATATATATATATATATATATATATATATATAGCAATACAATTCTGATTAAGATAAGTTTTAATTTTCAAGATTTGCATTCAATCCAGTTTGACATTTTCAAATCTATACAGTGCTATATATTAAAATAATAGACTCGAATTTTTTAGCTTTAATACCGAGAAATCGAAAGAGTACTGTCTTTTGTTTTATATATTTTAAACAACATTGGTACTTGAAGATTACCAATTTGTTTTTATTTTGTTTTAATCAAGCTTTGCTAATTAATTATCAACGAAAACTCCTATAAAAATTCCGGAAATCATCTGGAATTTTTGGATTTTACAATCTTGCGCATGCGCATTACGTTCACGCTAAATCACGGGAGGCTCTTTAGTTTATGTTCCACAATATCACATTTGCATGGATAAACAAAGAAACGATAATACAAATACGTGTAAATTTTCAATGAAAATTTGTCATATATTCTGTTCATCAAAGGAAATACGGGAGATAGCTCTAACTCATTTAATAGTGCATTTAGTATGAAAAATCCCGCGAATTTCAACATGGTGTGTAAATTCGAAGCGAGTAATAAACATTGGTGAAAAAGTGTTGAATTCTTCATAAATATGAATTAAAATGTTAGATGTAAGGTATTTACAGCCTCAAAATGGTTTTTTATGAACAATTTGACTGTTATTTTAAATGCAGCTTCATTGTGCTACATTACGCGTATATGTGAGGCATTATAAATGTGGTGAAGGCCTGTCCGGAGACACAGTTAGATTATTCTAACTAAAAAGAGTGTACTGAAATTGATAGCATTATTGTAGGCTTAAAGCTTGGTTATATAAATGTCAACAATACGGTGTGTCGATGTATCTATTTCGTAAATGCCCGATATCACATGCAATATGTCAAACCGTGCACGCACGGGTCAAAGTCTAGTATTTATTAAAAGTATACTTTCTGATGTCACACTGGTCGGATTAATTTGATTGTCATTAATTGGGGATAAATTTCATTATATTTTGTGTTGCACCATGTTGAAAAACGAAATATAAATATATATACTATTTTTTTTTAATAGACCAAATATTGTCAAATTTAATGAGCTTTTTTCCTCAATGTTAGCAAAGTTATGTAAATTTATCAGTATTGTTAACGAGAAGGCTAAACCTCCTGGTTATTAATTCCTATAGGCTTTCTATGGGTTTCTTTGTAATAAATTAAAAAAAAATTAAAAAATAAATCGATAGTTTTAATATAAAACAATCATTCAAAACCTACATTGATATTCTCGTAGCCAACCAAAAGGCAGTTTAAAAAATGAAAATTGAATTATACGCTATTAGCGTGCATTTTGATATTTGTAATTCGATATTTTAAAAGCTGCAAAAGCCTATACTGAAATCATAAAACTGTCTTTAACACACATATGTAAGTATATATGTAAATTTTTATATATAATTTTAAACGCATAATCGATTGTTTCTGTGGACAGCTGTATAAACCATTAATCGCCACTCACCTCTGTTAGCTCCAAAGTGTCAAGAGAAGCTCTCTTTTCGTGTTTGGTTACATTTTGAAATCTCTGTGGAAGACTGGCGATATAAAAAAAACCCCGTACGCTCTCTAGATTTTCGCTATAATCTTATTATCTTGTGCTATTAGCGCAATATTTATATAAAAAAACCCCACAAAGGGTTTATTCCTTTAAAGTGATTTTGTTTAAATAACGAAAGGGAATTAGACGTAATGGCAATTAAGGAAGCAGAAGAAATTGTATACATTACAGTAGTTTGGTCACCTGATTCGGCAAGGGAATTATCCCTGTTACACAAACAGCGAAAATCAGTAATCAATTACAAAATTTCACCTTTGAGATAAACTGAAACAATAAAAGACATCCGAAGATATATGTGCATTTTGGTTAATTTCAACAACAACAAAAATTGTTGGTGACAACAAAAACAAATGTTGATTGGAGAAGAGTTTGCAATTTTTTTCCCAAACGAATGTCGAGAAGCATATGTAATATGCATGATGCAGTACGATTTTGAGGATTTGTTTAGAAACTATGCTTGAATGTGAACAGAATGGACCTTTCTGTGAGTGCTTTACTCGATCTTGCATGGTTATAACGTTATTAATTAATCAAGTCAATACTATATAGATGCCCCTTACAAATATCCTGTTTCAAAAGTTATCAACCATGTGGTTTATATTTTCGTGTAAAAAAACATAAAATGCATTTCGGATGGAACACATCAACAAACAGTTTAGCGCTTATAACACATGATTTATTTATATCTAAGGGTAAATTTGGTACAAAAATATTATTATTGGGCATGGTCACGATTTTGATCAAATCCCCCCCCCCCCCTTTTTATGTTTACAATACGTCAGTAAGGCATTTCTAATAGTCAACAAAAATTTGAGTGTTATAAGCGAGATACAAAGCTCACAATTCCTTGTCGTGTTATCAAAGCTCTTTTTACGTTTTGAATGTTGAAGTAAAAATTTCAGTTTTAGACCCAAAATGAATGTGATAAACGCTAAGAACTATATTTATTTATATTGATAACGAATAAGAACAGATGGAAATCAGCTTGAAAAGACCTTTTCCCGGTATATTGAACCAATTTAAATAGAACAGGGCACGAGCCTTGTTTTCATGACACAGAATTGTGAGCTCTGTATATTGCTTTTAACTCTACGATTGACACTTAAAGTTTGGTTGATCATTAGAAATGTATTTCGAAAGCATTATAAACACTAAAATAAGAAAACTGGAATTTGACCAAAATCGTGACCATACCCCTTTGAACTATATATATACACCTTGCAATATAAAGTAGGTGTACTAGGTAAGTAGTAGGCCGGGTCAGGACAGTGCCACTTACATGTACATGTAGAAGTACCGTGTGGTCGCATTGTACTACGACTCGTACAGATCCAATACAATATACGTATAGTTCCCATTTCATTATATGTGCACTTTAACAAAAGTTTCGCGTATCAAAAGATCCTGAAAATCGTTTGGATCTGTTTCAAAGAGAAAGGAGTCGCCAATAAGATTACGACATGAACGTAGTCATCTGTGTATTATGCCATCGCCTATTTTAGTTCGTTCTAAAATGAATTACTTCAGTGTATATTGAATTAAGATTGATTTTTGCTGACATTATGTCATTTCTTTCTGTGAAAATCGTCTCAATTTTAAACCCTATTATCTGCAAGTTCTGTAATTACATATCATATTCACTGTTTATAGGCGTCATAAGAATATATAGGTAAAAGTATATCTAGCTTTGTTCACTTAAATTTTATTCAATGATATGTCGATTTTTTTAATGAAACCTTTATCACTTGATTTACAGTTACCTTATTCTCATTAGTTTTGTGGAAGCAGGATAGAGTTAAGTTGAGTTTCACCAAGGTTTTATTCGAACTGGTCTTTGAACAGAATCAGATAACGATTAATGGCTTAACCAACCTTCTCTGGTCAAATGATCAAAATATATGTTCAAAAATAAAAATAATATATAAAATAGTATAGTGTTTATGACGTAAGAAAAATGGAAGAGTGATATGCATATGAGTGTTTATGACGTAAGAAAAATGGAAGATTGATATGATGGTGACTATAATAGGCACATTGATAATTACATGTATGATACAAATTGGATAAAAATTTGCTGGTTTCTGAGATCTATAAATTTACACATGTCTACTAGGATACTCTTTTGAAATACATCTAACGTATGAAAAAATACAACAAAATACTTTTATAATCAAGATTCAAAGTTTGCAACAATTTATGCAATCGAATCTAAAGTGTGTTAAGGCGAATAACAAACTTGGGCCAATTAAAGGAACATTCAAATTCGTTACAATAAAATCAAAAATTGGTTAAGATATTCATGTGTGAATCACTGGCCTCACGGTACTTGTATTAAGTCCATACAGACCACAATGCAGTGTCCTTTACCCGCGGATTCATTGTGTCAAAGATAAACCTAATTGGCATTAGCAGAGTTTACCATTCATCTTCTGTTGTCAGCAAAATATCCCCAAAACAAAATTTATTTACAGATAAGACTCGTATTTCTCCACAGAATACGACAAGCGCAATTCTGCATTAGTATGTAATACAGCGAGGGGCTTAAAGTATAGAAGCATGCTTCACTATTTTTACATGATCTATCGGATGATATTCCGAGAATCCCTTGAGCATAGGTAAATTATCATATCACGATCTCGACGAGAAAAAAACGATTTCATTGATAAATCTTTATATGTCAGCAAACCCTCACGAGCTTACTTATGGCACACCGTTCTACTTTGTATTCCAAGAACTTACTTCAGTAACTTTCACTGAGTCTAATTTGATAATATTTTTGAATAGAAGTAATCTTCTCAAGCTCAAGTAAAAAGACAAAAAAAAAAATCTGGAATGTCCACACAAAAAAGACATATGAAAGATTGTATCCTTCTCCTAAATTATTCCAATTTCCGTTGAACTTCTTTGAGTCCATTTATGCCATATTTACAGGAATATCATTACATTAAGGAGACTGAATGATCCTAAAAATAACCAATTCTCTGAGTCTACATTGTGTAAAACGCATCAATCTCACAAAGAAGGAAACTAGAGATATATCTATAATGATTATTTGTCATCTAGTATTGATCAAAATGAAACTTGAAAACTGATTAGAGGATTTTATCACGTTTATATCTGTTTGGTGATAGGAGCACGAATTGCAGACGGGATGTATTGAATTTTTAATTCTCTAATAATTACAGTGTATTGATTTCCACGATTATGATCATCTTTGTCGGATTCTTTTTTCTATTATCATGCCAGCATTGACTCCCCTTGGATGGAACACCAGTCCTTCGCAGGTTAACTCCAAGCGTAAGCAGGTAGCCAATTTCTGCTAGGTGGACCGAGACAATGTAGATAGAGTGTTCAACACACAACATCAATAAGTGACCACAGTGGGGTTTAAACCAGCAACATATGGGCTACTGATTGTATATCCACTGAATCATGTGCTTGGATACGTTTGGCAAACTATTATTTAAAGGACTATATATGATAAGGGCCTAAAATGGCCCCCTAAAATGAACATCATCATTTTACTATCATTCTTTGTTTTCTTTGTACAGATATGTATGTGATGTCTTTACATAATATTCATTTTGGTTCAAGTGCTCACAATTTAGAAATATGACATTGTAAAGACAACCTTTTCCCGCCATTTTTGCATCTTTAACGTAAAACAGCTTGTTTTCAAGCAGTTTTTCCTTCCGAAAACATAGAGCGCATTCTTGAACAAATAAGATATTTTAATCAGAGATGTATCTAGCCAAGACTAATAAGTGAAAAAAAATGTTCCTTGTTCAAGCATGCGCTCTATATTTCCCATTCGTAAATAGATAAGAAAAATGTCAATTTTTGGCTGATTTTGATTGAATTATAGAAATAGCGTCATTTCTGACGTCATATACTGCCAGTGAGTGCAAATAAATCAAATAAATAGATGAAAAATATATTTTATATCAACTCTTCTAAAAAATTAGTGAACATTTTATTGTATCCGAAAAACTTAAAAAATGGCGAATTATGGGGGCCAAATTTAACTCTTATCATATATAGTTCTTTCCTGGGATCCTTTGAACGACTATACTACAATGTCGTGCATAGATGCAGTATTTTGTCAATTTTTTCTATATTTTAAGAAGTTTAGCTATCAGTTCGTTGTGTATCACACGGTACGTTATGTAATGGTCAATAATATAAGAAGATGTATCTATATCATGTGATTTGTGCGCATTATATACGATGTGTTATCTAATGTGAATTAAGATTGGTCACTATTTTATGACGTCTTATAAACTTGATAATTTTAATTTCCTCCATCGTTTTGATATCAAAAAATGTTCTTCCATTACGAGTTAATAAGATATATATCATCATCTATTCTGAGCATATTCGAAATAAATGATTTTTAAATACTTACTTACTAGTACTTACTTAGTTAGTCCTCTCCCTGTCGTGAGCACATAAGGCCTTCGCCAAGGACTTCTATTTCTCCATTTCTGCCTGTCTGCTGACATCTGCAGTACCATGCCCCAAGTCCCTCCCTGAACCCCGATCTCCTTCTCCACTGACCTCCTTTGGTCGCCCTCTAAGTCTTTTTCTTTTTCGAAGTGGCGGTTCGATTTGCTTTGATCATAATTTGCATGCTCCTTTCTCTAGAAAAAAAGAACAAAATATTCTACTGTATTTAATACAGGTAAGTATCTTGTTAAACCGTGGAACTTTTTTAACCATTTCAGTAACAAAATTGACATTCATTGCACTTGTAATTTGGATATTGATGTTGTACTCTTTGTCTTTATTTTGCCAAATTTTGCTTATAAAACTCATCGAAAACCTTCATTTTTATTTTTCCAAAAAATTACTTATTTTTAACACAAGTAGGTCGCCATACTTTTCCGGAAATATGGCTATCCGGTTTTGTTTTTATATATACCGGAAGTTTATTATTTTGGATGGTAGCACATGGGATCATGTCCATGTGTTAATTAAAGTTGTCAAATGGGGTTAACGAAGCAATATCTACGATACGTACCCGGACCAGTTCTTGGTCTCGTCGGGGGACAGAAGTCAAACGTAGTGTTCCTGGACATCAAAGGCGTGAAAGGGAAATACTGTGCCGTAGGAGCTTGTGAGAACGTGCTGGTATGGGATCTAAGAACGGGAGAAAAGGTACAAGATCAATGTGTACACCTAACCATGAAGACACATTATACCATTCATCCTACATGTGTGATAAAGTGGAATTGTCCTAGAGTTTAAAGCAGAGTACAATAGCAAAACTTGAAGGCAGAATTGCACAGAATCGGAGAACTTAATTCTGTCTTCGTAGGCAGGTAAACCTTCATCCACCCATGTGATGTCTCCCATTTTCATTTTGGTGACCTACTGGGTGGGTGATGATTATGCCTGTCCATTCCTCTAAAAGAAATACTAGTTTACCTTGTGCAAGAAGGTAGTTTTTCCTGTTCATACAAGATCTGATCCTGTGGTTAATGCATTATTCCTCGTATTAGATAGGTTGCTGGAATTGGTTATACCGTTCCTGGTCCAAACCCAGCAGTTTATGTCTGAGTTATAGAAAACACATCCTCACAATATCATGGGTCTTGAATCCACTTGTGGCAGTTGGCCACAGCCACAATTAAGTTGGCTCGGGACCCCTGACATTGTGAGGATACGGAAAACAAGGCTCATTAATTTTCTAGGTTAACATTTCTTTCAGCATTAATTTAAAAATAAGCATATAAATTACAAAATGGTGTGTACTTGCAGGGCTCTTGATTGTCTGTAATTGGATCTGTTCAAGTGTCCCATTTCCAAAAGTACCATACTTTTTTCCCAAATGAATATGTTAATTTTGAAATTTTCCCTAATTAATAGCCATATCTCCTTTGGCTACAATCTAGCAGTGAATGATTGAAATAAAAATGTTTTTTCGTATTCATTATTTTGACATGAAAATTTTTTTTTTGAAAATTACTCTTGATCCGAACATATTTTATAAATAACATGTATTTAAAAGAATAAAAAGCTGCATTAAGTTCTAAAACATACTAAAAATTCCTCTCCTGATGCAACCTTTGATCACCCAATCTTGGAAGATGTTAAAAGTTTTTGTAATTTCAATTGTTGATGCAGTGTAGAATTAAAACAGACATACAATATAGTAATTTCAAGCATAAATATTCAAGTTAACAATGAGGAAAGATTTTTTCTTACCTTTTTGGTAGATCATTTAATTGCTAAAATTCGTCTTGCACTTCAGCACCTAGAGCTACAGGGAGAGAAGGGGGAGGTCACTCAGATAGCAAAATCTCCCGACAAGAGACATGTCGCAGTTGGATACAGTGATGGACTGGTAAAGGTGTTTGACCTTCATGGAGGGGAGGTCAAGGTCAACTTCAGCGGCCACAAGTCTGCTGTCACAGCTCTAAGTTATGATCATCAAGGACTCAGGCTTGTCTCTGGGGCAAAGGTAAAAATTAGAGAGCTCGATATAATTAATTTTTTTTTCACTGGTCAATTCCATTATTAACTATGTAAGAATATTTTCAATCACATTGGGCCAAAAATTTATGATAATGGAAAAAAAATGTCTTAAAAGATAACTGTCCCAAAGACCAATTACTCTTCACAAAACACTAGCCCATATCTGAATGTTACCGGTACTTGTCCTTGGTCATATTTTAAATATTAATTGCGAGCCCTTGATTATAAATAAAATTTGGTAAAATAAACTCCATTTGTATTTCTTTTAAATTATTGCATGCAGAAAATGCACAGATTGTATTAAAAAAAAGTTTCCCACCTCTCAGTAGCAACTTAATTTATCCACTTAATAATTACAAACACAAAAAGAAAATTTGTCTCCTGAATAAGATTTTCTGTTCACTTGACTACAATTTTATTTCCTTTATCAGGATACAGATGTAATTGTATGGGACATTGTGAATGAATCTGGTCTGTTCAGACTGAAAGGACACAAAGGGCAAATAACTCAGGTTGTCTTCCTGAAAGACAAGAATGTCATTGTTTCAAGGTAATGTACTGTATTTTTTAAATGATTCCATGTTTCATTTTCAGCCACTAAATCATAAGAAGTGTATATTGTTAGTAAAACGGAGATATAAATTCAACAGTTCATTCTTATGTTATTATTTTTTCAGCTCCAAAGACACTTTTATCAAGTTCTGGGATCTTGATACACAACACTGCTTCAAAACGTTAGTGGGTCACAGAAGTGAGGTATGTGTGAAAATTTTAAGTTGATTTTCGTTTTCTTTAAACTAGGTTTCAAGAGTATTGTTTCCTATCAACTAGTTTTCAGGGTATCCAAATTAATCTGTTTTATGACATTGTTAACAACATCTAGAATATTTTTACAAGTAATTTATTTCATTATACATGTAATAAAATATTTTTCCAATAAAGCTAGTGTACACCAGCAACTCTTTTTTCTCAAGCATCTATTATTTGTGATTCTCGACAGATCTATGACTTTGTGATCGTAAGGAATGGTCAACGCCTGATCACTGGCTCTGCAGACAGTGAACTACGAGTGTGGGATATTGAATACATTGACAGTTTGGTAAGTCTGTGCTGTAGATTCAAAGGTGTCATCATTATGTGATTTGGAATTTTCAACTTCATTTTATCGTATATTTTACTATTTTTGCATCATATGCTATATGCTGTGTTGATACAATTCAATTCAAATTTCAAAGTTTTCAAAAAATGCCTGTCCAAGAACAGTTAAACTAATTGGGTGTATAACCATTATTTAGAAACTGGAAGAAGATGCAGAGCCTGCTTTTAAAAGAATGAAGATGGAAAGTGAAGAGGAAGGTGAAGATGAGGAAGAGGAGGATGAAGATCTGGTAAATGGATACTATTTTGTGTAGAAGGGCAGCATATAGATCTGTGTCATGTGTTATGCCTTTAGAAAGATGTTGAGAATTTTGAGGGAAATAGCGCAAAGAAAGAAATGAATTTTTTAAAAAGAAATATGGCAATAAAGCCTTGTATTAGACACAGTCTCACCTAGAGACTTGTAATGATATTAGAAGACAGGGCATCATTTTCATTGTACCATGCACGAGCTAGAAAATGCAAATAATGAGAAATGTTGCTATTCTCAGAATGTAAATGAACCATATACCAAAAAAATATAAATACATCATAAAATCTAGATTGAGAGCACATTGAATGCTGAAGATACCTGTAAAGTAGATTTTAAAGATTTACTAGATTTTTACAGCATACTACACACACAAATTCTTTTCACCTTGTAAGAATTAAGTACTGGTAAAGACATGATGGATACTTGAATATTTTCATCAAAAATTGAATATTTACAGCATTTATTGATTATTGCAGCATATATTGAAGTGCACAAAGGTTGGCTCTGTGATGCGACAAGGAAGAGATCGTCTGGTCTCCATGACAACAGACACTGGTGGTTCTGTGCTGGTTTGTCATGTAAGTCAAGGCTATTTCAATCCCAAACGTTCATAGTTGCTTTATGATAATTTTATTTGTAATGACCCTCTCGAGATAGTTGTTGAAGGTAATGTACTCTTTTACATATTGAATTTTCTAGGGAAGCAACAAATATTTGGAAGTATTTAAATTGCCATCGATAGAAAATCTTAAAAAGCATTTGGCCAAAAGACAGAAGAAATTAAGAAAGAAAGCAAGGTAAAAATAGATAAAATCAAATTGTTGTATAGAATTCGAATATACATAATTATAAACAAAATTAGAAACATATCTTTGAATAATTTCATGATATTTGAAGACATGTCAAACAAGATTTGTATTTAGTACACTGTATTTGATACATTATAATTTTCAGGGACTCTGGGACAGAAGAAGTTGGAGAGGCATTAATTACAGTGAAAGATGAAATTGTACAAAATGGTCTTTACAAGATGGCAGCCAATATTGTATCCGTGGACACTGTGAAAATCGTTTGGATCTGTTTCAAAGAGAAAGGAGTCGCCAATAAGATTACGACATGAACGTAGTCATCTGTGTATTATGCCATCGCCTATTTTAGTTCGTTCTAAAATGAATTACTTCAGTGTATATTGAATTAAGATTGATTTTTGCTGACATTATGTCATTTCTTTCTGTGAAAATCGTCTCAATTTTAAACCCTATTATCTGCAAGTTCTGTAATTACATATCATATTCACTGTTTATAGGCGTCATAAGAATATATAGGTAAAAGTATATCTAGCTTTGTTCACTTAAATTTTATTCAATGATATGTCGATTTTTTTAATGAAACCTTTATCACTTGATTTACAGTTACCTTATTCTCATTAGTTTTGTGGAAGCAGGATAGAGTTAAGTTGAGTTTCACCAAGGTTTTATTCGAACTGGTCTTTGAACAGAATCAGATAACGATTAATGGCTTAACCAACCTTCTCTGGTCAAATGATCAAAATATATGTTCAAAAATAAAAATAATATATAAAATAGTATAGTGTTTATGACGTAAGAAAAATGGAAGAGTGATATGCATATGAGTGTTTATGACGTAAGAAAAATGGAAGATTGATATGATGGTGACTATAATAGGCACATTGATAATTACATGTATGATACAAATTGGATAAAAATTTGCTGGTTTCTGAGATCTATAAATTTACACATGTCTACTAGGATACTCTTTTGAAATACATCTAACGTATGAAAAAATACAACAAAATACTTTTATAATCAAGATTCAAAGTTTGCAACAATTTATGCAATCGAATCTAAAGTGTGTTAAGGCGAATAACAAACTTGGGCCAATTAAAGGAACATTCAAATTCGTTACAATAAAATCAAAAATTGGTTAAGATATTCATGTGTGAATCACTGGCCTCACGGTACTTGTATTAAGTCCATACAGACCACAATGCAGTGTCCTTTACCCGCGGATTCATTGTGTCAAAGATAAACCTAATTGGCATTAGCAGAGTTTACCATTCATCTTCTGTTGTCAGCAAAATATCCCCAAAACAAAATTTATTTACAGATAAGACTCGTATTTCTCCACAGAATACGACAAGCGCAATTCTGCATTAGTATGTAATACAGCGAGGGGCTTAAAGTATAGAAGCATGCTTCACTATTTTTACATGATCTATCGGATGATATTCCGAGAATCCCTTGAGCATAGGTAAATTATCATATCACGATCTCGACGAGAAAAAAACGATTTCATTGATAAATCTTTATATGTCAGCAAACCCTCACGAGCTTACTTATGGCACACCGTTCTACTTTGTATTCCAAGAACTTACTTCAGTAACTTTCACTGAGTCTAATTTGATAATATTTTTGAATAGAAGTAATCTTCTCAAGCTCAAGTAAAAAGACAAAAAAAAAAATCTGGAATGTCCACACAAAAAAGACATATGAAAGATTGTATCCTTCTCCTAAATTATTCCAATTTCCGTTGAACTTCTTTGAGTCCATTTATGCCATATTTACAGGAATATCATTACATTAAGGAGACTGAATGATCCTAAAAATAACCAATTCTCTGAGTCTACATTGTGTAAAACGCATCAATCTCACAAAGAAGGAAACTAGAGATATATCTATAATGATTATTTGTCATCTAGTATTGATCAAAATGAAACTTGAAAACTGATTAGAGGATTTTATCACGTTTATATCTGTTTGGTGATAGGAGCACGAATTGCAGACGGGATGTATTGAATTTTTAATTCTCTAATAATTACAGTGTATTGATTTCCACGATTATGATCATCTTTGTCGGATTCTTTTTTCTATTATCATGCCAGCATTGACTCCCCTTGGATGGAACACCAGTCCTTCGCAGGTTAACTCCAAGCGTAAGCAGGTAGCCAATTTCTGCTAGGTGGACCGAGACAATGTAGATAGAGTGTTCAACACACAACATCAATAAGTGACCACAGTGGGGTTTAAACCAGCAACATATGGGCTACTGATTGTATATCCACTGAATCATGTGCTTGGATACGTTTGGCAAACTATTATTTAAAGGACTATATATGATAAGGGCCTAAAATGGCCCCCTAAAATGAACATCATCATTTTACTATCATTCTTTGTTTTCTTTGTACAGATATGTATGTGATGTCTTTACATAATATTCATTTTGGTTCAAGTGCTCACAATTTAGAAATATGACATTGTAAAGACAACCTTTTCCCGCCATTTTTGCATCTTTAACGTAAAACAGCTTGTTTTCAAGCAGTTTTTCCTTCCGAAAACATAGAGCGCATTCTTGAACAAATAAGATATTTTAATCAGAGATGTATCTAGCCAAGACTAATAAGTGAAAAAAAATGTTCCTTGTTCAAGCATGCGCTCTATATTTCCCATTCGTAAATAGATAAGAAAAATGTCAATTTTTGGCTGATTTTGATTGAATTATAGAAATAGCGTCATTTCTGACGTCATATACTGCCAGTGAGTGCAAATAAATCAAATAAATAGATGAAAAATATATTTTATATCAACTCTTCTAAAAAATTAGTGAACATTTTATTGTATCCGAAAAACTTAAAAAATGGCGAATTATGGGGGCCAAATTTAACTCTTATCATATATAGTTCTTTCCTGGGATCCTTTGAACGACTATACTACAATGTCGTGCATAGATGCAGTATTTTGTCAATTTTTTCTATATTTTAAGAAGTTTAGCTATCAGTTCGTTGTGTATCACACGGTACGTTATGTAATGGTCAATAATATAAGAAGATGTATCTATATCATGTGATTTGTGCGCATTATATACGATGTGTTATCTAATGTGAATTAAGATTGGTCACTATTTTATGACGTCTTATAAACTTGATAATTTTAATTTCCTCCATCGTTTTGATATCAAAAAATGTTCTTCCATTACGAGTTAATAAGATATATATCATCATCTATTCTGAGCATATTCGAAATAAATGATTTTTAAATACTTACTTACTAGTACTTACTTAGTTAGTCCTCTCCCTGTCGTGAGCACATAAGGCCTTCGCCAAGGACTTCTATTTCTCCATTTCTGCCTGTCTGCTGACATCTGCAGTACCATGCCCCAAGTCCCTCCCTGAACCCCGATCTCCTTCTCCACTGACCTCCTTTGGTCGCCCTCTAAGTCTTTTTCTTTTTCGAAGTGGCGGTTCGATTTGCTTTGATCATAATTTGCATGCTCCTTTCTCTAGAAAAAAAGAACAAAATATTCTACTGTATTTAATACAGGTAAGTATCTTGTTAAACCGTGGAACTTTTTTAACCATTTCAGTAACAAAATTGACATTCATTGCACTTGTAATTTGGATATTGATGTTGTACTCTTTGTCTTTATTTTGCCAAATTTTGCTTATAAAACTCATCGAAAACCTTCATTTTTATTTTTCCAAAAAATTACTTATTTTTAACACAAGTAGGTCGCCATACTTTTCCGGAAATATGGCTATCCGGTTTTGTTTTTATATATACCGGAAGTTTATTATTTTGGATGGTAGCACATGGGATCATGTCCATGTGTTAATTAAAGTTGTCAAATGGGGTTAACGAAGCAATATCTACGATACGTACCCGGACCAGTTCTTGGTCTCGTCGGGGGACAGAAGTCAAACGTAGTGTTCCTGGACATCAAAGGCGTGAAAGGGAAATACTGTGCCGTAGGAGCTTGTGAGAACGTGCTGGTATGGGATCTAAGAACGGGAGAAAAGGTACAAGATCAATGTGTACACCTAACCATGAAGACACATTATACCATTCATCCTACATGTGTGATAAAGTGGAATTGTCCTAGAGTTTAAAGCAGAGTACAATAGCAAAACTTGAAGGCAGAATTGCACAGAATCGGAGAACTTAATTCTGTCTTCGTAGGCAGGTAAACCTTCATCCACCCATGTGATGTCTCCCATTTTCATTTTGGTGACCTACTGGGTGGGTGATGATTATGCCTGTCCATTCCTCTAAAAGAAATACTAGTTTACCTTGTGCAAGAAGGTAGTTTTTCCTGTTCATACAAGATCTGATCCTGTGGTTAATGCATTATTCCTCGTATTAGATAGGTTGCTGGAATTGGTTATACCGTTCCTGGTCCAAACCCAGCAGTTTATGTCTGAGTTATAGAAAACACATCCTCACAATATCATGGGTCTTGAATCCACTTGTGGCAGTTGGCCACAGCCACAATTAAGTTGGCTCGGGACCCCTGACATTGTGAGGATACGGAAAACAAGGCTCATTAATTTTCTAGGTTAACATTTCTTTCAGCATTAATTTAAAAATAAGCATATAAATTACAAAATGGTGTGTACTTGCAGGGCTCTTGATTGTCTGTAATTGGATCTGTTCAAGTGTCCCATTTCCAAAAGTACCATACTTTTTTCCCAAATGAATATGTTAATTTTGAAATTTTCCCTAATTAATAGCCATATCTCCTTTGGCTACAATCTAGCAGTGAATGATTGAAATAAAAATGTTTTTTCGTATTCATTATTTTGACATGAAAATTTTTTTTTTGAAAATTACTCTTGATCCGAACATATTTTATAAATAACATGTATTTAAAAGAATAAAAAGCTGCATTAAGTTCTAAAACATACTAAAAATTCCTCTCCTGATGCAACCTTTGATCACCCAATCTTGGAAGATGTTAAAAGTTTTTGTAATTTCAATTGTTGATGCAGTGTAGAATTAAAACAGACATACAATATAGTAATTTCAAGCATAAATATTCAAGTTAACAATGAGGAAAGATTTTTTCTTACCTTTTTGGTAGATCATTTAATTGCTAAAATTCGTCTTGCACTTCAGCACCTAGAGCTACAGGGAGAGAAGGGGGAGGTCACTCAGATAGCAAAATCTCCCGACAAGAGACATGTCGCAGTTGGATACAGTGATGGACTGGTAAAGGTGTTTGACCTTCATGGAGGGGAGGTCAAGGTCAACTTCAGCGGCCACAAGTCTGCTGTCACAGCTCTAAGTTATGATCATCAAGGACTCAGGCTTGTCTCTGGGGCAAAGGTAAAAATTAGAGAGCTCGATATAATTAATTTTTTTTTCACTGGTCAATTCCATTATTAACTATGTAAGAATATTTTCAATCACATTGGGCCAAAAATTTATGATAATGGAAAAAAAATGTCTTAAAAGATAACTGTCCCAAAGACCAATTACTCTTCACAAAACACTAGCCCATATCTGAATGTTACCGGTACTTGTCCTTGGTCATATTTTAAATATTAATTGCGAGCCCTTGATTATAAATAAAATTTGGTAAAATAAACTCCATTTGTATTTCTTTTAAATTATTGCATGCAGAAAATGCACAGATTGTATTAAAAAAAAGTTTCCCACCTCTCAGTAGCAACTTAATTTATCCACTTAATAATTACAAACACAAAAAGAAAATTTGTCTCCTGAATAAGATTTTCTGTTCACTTGACTACAATTTTATTTCCTTTATCAGGATACAGATGTAATTGTATGGGACATTGTGAATGAATCTGGTCTGTTCAGACTGAAAGGACACAAAGGGCAAATAACTCAGGTTGTCTTCCTGAAAGACAAGAATGTCATTGTTTCAAGGTAATGTACTGTATTTTTTAAATGATTCCATGTTTCATTTTCAGCCACTAAATCATAAGAAGTGTATATTGTTAGTAAAACGGAGATATAAATTCAACAGTTCATTCTTATGTTATTATTTTTTCAGCTCCAAAGACACTTTTATCAAGTTCTGGGATCTTGATACACAACACTGCTTCAAAACGTTAGTGGGTCACAGAAGTGAGGTATGTGTGAAAATTTTAAGTTGATTTTCGTTTTCTTTAAACTAGGTTTCAAGAGTATTGTTTCCTATCAACTAGTTTTCAGGGTATCCAAATTAATCTGTTTTATGACATTGTTAACAACATCTAGAATATTTTTACAAGTAATTTATTTCATTATACATGTAATAAAATATTTTTCCAATAAAGCTAGTGTACACCAGCAACTCTTTTTTCTCAAGCATCTATTATTTGTGATTCTCGACAGATCTATGACTTTGTGATCGTAAGGAATGGTCAACGCCTGATCACTGGCTCTGCAGACAGTGAACTACGAGTGTGGGATATTGAATACATTGACAGTTTGGTAAGTCTGTGCTGTAGATTCAAAGGTGTCATCATTATGTGATTTGGAATTTTCAACTTCATTTTATCGTATATTTTACTATTTTTGCATCATATGCTATATGCTGTGTTGATACAATTCAATTCAAATTTCAAAGTTTTCAAAAAATGCCTGTCCAAGAACAGTTAAACTAATTGGGTGTATAACCATTATTTAGAAACTGGAAGAAGATGCAGAGCCTGCTTTTAAAAGAATGAAGATGGAAAGTGAAGAGGAAGGTGAAGATGAGGAAGAGGAGGATGAAGATCTGGTAAATGGATACTATTTTGTGTAGAAGGGCAGCATATAGATCTGTGTCATGTGTTATGCCTTTAGAAAGATGTTGAGAATTTTGAGGGAAATAGCGCAAAGAAAGAAATGAATTTTTTAAAAAGAAATATGGCAATAAAGCCTTGTATTAGACACAGTCTCACCTAGAGACTTGTAATGATATTAGAAGACAGGGCATCATTTTCATTGTACCATGCACGAGCTAGAAAATGCAAATAATGAGAAATGTTGCTATTCTCAGAATGTAAATGAACCATATACCAAAAAAATATAAATACATCATAAAATCTAGATTGAGAGCACATTGAATGCTGAAGATACCTGTAAAGTAGATTTTAAAGATTTACTAGATTTTTACAGCATACTACACACACAAATTCTTTTCACCTTGTAAGAATTAAGTACTGGTAAAGACATGATGGATACTTGAATATTTTCATCAAAAATTGAATATTTACAGCATTTATTGATTATTGCAGCATATATTGAAGTGCACAAAGGTTGGCTCTGTGATGCGACAAGGAAGAGATCGTCTGGTCTCCATGACAACAGACACTGGTGGTTCTGTGCTGGTTTGTCATGTAAGTCAAGGCTATTTCAATCCCAAACGTTCATAGTTGCTTTATGATAATTTTATTTGTAATGACCCTCTCGAGATAGTTGTTGAAGGTAATGTACTCTTTTACATATTGAATTTTCTAGGGAAGCAACAAATATTTGGAAGTATTTAAATTGCCATCGATAGAAAATCTTAAAAAGCATTTGGCCAAAAGACAGAAGAAATTAAGAAAGAAAGCAAGGTAAAAATAGATAAAATCAAATTGTTGTATAGAATTCGAATATACATAATTATAAACAAAATTAGAAACATATCTTTGAATAATTTCATGATATTTGAAGACATGTCAAACAAGATTTGTATTTAGTACACTGTATTTGATACATTATAATTTTCAGGGACTCTGGGACAGAAGAAGTTGGAGAGGCATTAATTACAGTGAAAGATGAAATTGTACAAAATGGTCTTTACAAGATGGCAGCCAATATTGTATCCGTGGACACTGTGTTGGAGAATCCTGCCCTTTGTAAGGTATGGTCACAACAGTTCATGTCATGGTGCTTTTAATATCAGTCTTGTTAATTTGGAGAAGTTGTGCAGTTATTATGCATTTTGCAGGTTTTGCAGTAAAAATGAAACAATATGTATTATTTCCATTCAGTATAAGTGAATGTATGGCAACTGTGTTTTGTGATGATTTATCAATGTTTGATGCTTATGGTGGGTATTTTATTTCAATTTGTGCATTTAAACTATCAGTCTTAAAAACTGTAAACAAGGTGTGTTTAGCAATTAATTGTTTGACACCAACAGGTGCTTCTTCTGTTGAACAACAACATGTTACAACACTGCTGTATAGACATGGAGCAGAAGCAGGCTGAGCCACAGAGCATGACCAAGCTGGTCCTCCCGGGACACAGGACGGACGTCCGGACGCTGTGCTTCAGTTCCGACAACACCGCTCTCCTGTCAGCCAGTGCTGAGAGTGTCAAAATCTGGAACAGGTGAATTGTTGAGCCAAATTTTTGAAAGAACAAATTGCATATACATATATCAATCATATATTGGAAGTTTTTGGTTAAAATTTAAAAAAAAGATAATATAGTTTACATTTATGTTTGAATTTTGGTCTTTAAAAATTACTGTGAGGCATTATGCAATGGAGACTTTCTCTACAAAATAAAGTGATTCATTTAATGAATTTTTTCTATCTGTTGTCTGATTACAGAGCCTCCTCACAGTGTATCAGAACCATGACCTGTGACTACGCCCTCTGTTCACTGTTTGCTCCGGGGGACAGGCATGTGATCATTGGAACAAAGGTACGCAATTGCTCGAAATTATGCTGTTTTTTTAAGTGTTTAATTATTGACAAATTGTATGGAAATTTTCATCAAAAATCAGGTACAGAATGTATCAATTTTCATTTGCCAAAGACTGCTTGAGTGCTCCTGGACAATTAAATTTCCATGAACAAGTAGTCATTTTATTCATTTCATACAGAAAAAATAGTGGTCTGCAACTATAGATATTTGCAAACAAATTGTTGATCAAAGGTATTTATATTTATTGCAAAACTTGGTTCACAGAATGTGATGGGGGGAAATATCCATTGCCTTGAACATAAATACAGTATTTTAGCTTTTACTTCTTTTAATGTTTGTAAATGTTGATTTGCTTGATCTTCAGAGTGGTAAGCTGCAGATTTTTGACGTGGGGAGTGGGGGTCTCCTGGAGGAGGTGGAGGCCCACACAGGGGCCGTCTGGTCAGTGTCCATGTCCCCGGACAGGGTGAGTGATGCCACTGGGGTAGTCAGGCCAGATATATGCATGTACTAGGATCATAACTGGCACAGAGTTCTGTCTATGTACAGTACCAATCAGACCGAACCTTACAGAAAGTAAACCCCAACTAAACCCTGGGTTTACTTTCTGGGTTTACTAGAGTAGACCCAGAGTAAACCCCAAGTAAACCCAGAGTGGACACAGAAAGTAAACCCCGATCAGAAACACACCCTGAAAGCAGATGTTAACTGTGTATTCAGAATATGCAAAGGGCAGGAATTACAGGCAGTATGATGGTAAGATAAAATACAGGTCTGCTTCACACTTCAGTGCATACAGTTGACCCCAAAAGTATAACTTTAGTAAACCTAAAGTAAACCATGAGGAAACTCAAGTAAACCTCGAGTGGACCCTAATTTTCAAAAATTAAACCAGGAGTAAACCCAAAGTAAACCCGGGTTTTAGTTGGGGTTTACTCTGGTGTTAAGATGGGTCTGAACTTTGGTTGTCGGACTTGATAAACATGAACTCTTAACTTGCACAGAGTTAGTCAGACTAACATCTGTCTCTGTGGTTAAAATATATGCCAGAAATATGTACATTTTATTGTTTTTATTGCATCAAAAATATGGTGTTATATAGTACATGTACATATAACTGAGTAAATTAAATTTACATGCAATTCAAACAGAAAATGCTTTTATGGACTAAAGGCTTACATATGGAAATTTTGGGTTTAAACCAACTTATATAAATTAATTCCATCTGCTTTTTCTCTGACACAGAGGGGCATAGTGACTGGAGGTGCAGACAAGCAGGTCCACTTCTGGAAGTTTGAGCTGATCATGGACGAGAAGTTCTCCCTCACAAGGTAAAGTCAAAAATACGCGTACAGATGTAAATGTAACATGTTTAATCACTGTGAATCACAAAAGGTCTGAACAGATGAGATTTCTTGATAGATTTGTATTTGATATTGATTTTTTAGTAAAAGACTTACCCTGGAGTTGGAGAAAACACTAAAGATGGATGAAGATGTTCTGTGTGTGAAGTACAGGTAACACATTATTGATTAAAAAACATTTGTTTTTAATAAACTTTAAATAAGAATGAACAGATTTCTTTATAGAATGTACAGTCATGTATTTTGACAAAACATGTTTGTGCACACAGGTGTATAATCATGTACTCTTGTAAAATTAATCACGACATTTTTTACATTTAATTTCAGTCCTGATCAGCGTTTGATTGCTGTGTCTTTACTAGACAATACTGTCAAGGTCTTCTTCGCCGACACTCTCAAGGTTTGTCCATCCTCCACAGAAACTCTCTAAAATATTATAAAATTAATGTAAACTCTCTGAAATTGTTGTTTAATGATGAAGTTTATTTGTTGGTTGTTACT
This sequence comes from Magallana angulata, assembly GCF_025612915.1. NCBI lineage: Eukaryota > Metazoa > Mollusca > Bivalvia > Ostreida > Ostreidae > Magallana > Magallana angulata. The sequence continues at coordinate 46,974,686 of NC_069115.1, forward strand.
GATAACACTACCACTTATTTAGTAAATAATGTATAAATTTAATATATCTTCTCGAATAGGATTTTCTTTTGAAAACTTCTTTTTGTTTGTCCCTGTAAAGGGTACACAACTTTATGGTTTTCTTTGGTTTAATTTCTGTTAAAATTAAAGTTTGTGTAGCTTTGCCTGATTTTTTTTTGTCATAACCTGTTCATTTACATGCACTTTGTACATGTATTGTTTTTCCTGATGTAAATATATTTTAATAATCATTACCACTGTATGTACCTTGTATTGTTTGAATTTATTCAATTTAATTGTTACCTGTGCAATTACCTGGAATACCTTTACCTTATATAGTTTTTCCTGTCGCTGTATGGACACAAGCTCCCTGTCACCTGTATGGACATCTCCCACGACAGCACACTGTTGGTGTCGGGATCAGCGGACAGGAACATCAAGATCTGGGGGCTCGACTTCGGAGACTGCCACAAGTCTATCTTTGCTCATGATGACAGGTAAATTAAAGCAGATTTCCTAGTATTCATGAATTAACTGAATAACTTTTATGCCATTAGAGCCAGTCCTAAATTCATACAATAGACCTGGCCCCGGGGCCATAAAACTTAGACGAGCTTACTTTTGATCTAAGTCTCACTTTTACAAAAGGAACCTGTAGTGGAAAAGTGAGTAAGCTCGTCAAAGTTTTATGGCCCCGGGGCCAGGTATAAGACGCATCTTTTTTGGGAATTGATCTGCTAATTTGAATTTTCATGAGCAGTTTTCATTTCTTTTATTCATACAATGTACCTGTGTGTCCCCATAAGTAAACATCTACATAGAGGGGTTGTTCATATTTCATAAAACCCACAGATTTCTATTACTTGGTTAACAGTATTTGCTCATAACAATTAAAACTGTAAATCTTCACATCTGTGAAAATTTACTAGATTTTTTCCATATCTTCCAGTGTTGATCATAGAATGAATTTTGTATTTCTTATAATTCAAATTGTTGACAGAAATTGAAATCAGGTTGCACAGTCACATATATACTGATATTGAATGATTTTATATTTCCTTTTCAGTGTCATGTGTACCCAGTTCATCGCAAAAACTCACTTGATTTTCACTGGAGGGAAAGATGGCAAAATCAAACAGTGGGATGCTGACAAATTTGAACTTATTGTCACTCTTCAGGTAACACTAACAATAATTCAGCGGCTTATGATGGGATAAGATTATAAATGGTTACTCATATAAATATTGTGGAAAACTGTAATCTGTTTTGGAGGATACTTAGATCACAAAGGAATATTTGTGTTGTATTTTTAAGTAAAGATAATGTCCTATTATTGAGGTTTGTCGCACATTGCACACAGAATGAAGTAAATAAAAATGTTAGTCCATGAGCTCACTTTTAGAGAATCTGATTGTAGGGTCACCATGCTGAGATATGGTGTATGTCTGTCAGCTCCACAGGGAACTTCCTGGCCACGGGGTCACATGACAAGTCCATCAGACTGTGGGAAAAGACCAAGGAGATCGTAGTGCTGGAGGAGGAGAGAGAAATGGTAAAGGATTTCATTTGTTAATTGTTTTGATTTGAACAATTGAGATGGAATTTTTGGTGTTTTTTTTGTTTTTTGTTTTGTTTTTTTTAAATTTTGAATATTGTCCGAAATGTTAAAATTATTTAAACATCATTTTTTATTCACTATTTGTATTCAGTACAATTTACATGAGGGTTTTACATAATACCAGTATGGTTTTTTTTCCAGATAAATAAATGTAATTTGTAATAAAAATACATTACCATGAATTTATGAAATCTTTTAGCTTGTGTTCTTAAATCAATTGAACTGTAACAGTTTTGACTGGTGTGAGATCATGTTCCCCTTTTAAATACCCAGTGTAAATTTACCAATCTATCTCTGATGATCTTGATTTTAAGGAAAGAGAGAAAGAAGATGAGGAAGCCATAGAAGGGGAGACAGTTGTTCCCGGGGAAACCAACACAGAAGTTGCACTAGCTGGCAAGAAGTCCATAGAGACTGTCAAAGGGGTAGACAACTATGTTATCATTAAACGCTATCATTTACACAATATGATAATTTCCATTCATTTATAAAAGTTTAACATTATATACAGTCAAACTTGTATTAAGCAGTCACCTGCGGGAGGCACCCAAACTGACCTCTTAACAGAGGTGACCTTTGAGTAGAGACTTGTGAATTTGCCAACATCAAATCCATTTTTAGAACAATTATACAATTTTATTTCAATCATATACTTGATATTTAGCATAATGTATCAAAATGATAGATAAAGTAATTGATTTGATGTTTTAATAGTATCTATTATATTTACAAATAAGTAGAAATACATTACGATGCATTGTGCATGCAATTTTTATATTTCTTTAAATTATTCAAAACAGTCATTACGTGGTAAAACCTTGTCGCCGATATTTTCACAATTATAACACTAACACTATTTTCATGAGTACCGTATATATAGAAAACAAACACTTTTAATATAAATCAACAAATACGTTTTTAACCGACCGTATCTGAACTCAAAATCATATTATTAGGGGCCTAAATCAAGCAATTTTCTTTGACACCAGTATATCATTCATGTTTATAAAACAAACATTTTGATAATACTTGTTTAAACAATTCACTTGATTCCCATTCGTATCTGATCTGCCAATTATGTATTATAAATACATCGATTAATTTGGTTTCTCTCGCCTCAAGCGTATATTTATTGTTAACATTTATACCCGACATTCGGAAGCCATATTGTTTAAAAATCCCCGGGTGTAAATCATGTGACCGGCCAAGATGGCCGCCTAATGCATGTCGACTGTTCAGTTTCGGATCAAAATACGATGACCGCTGACCGCGTTAGACAGGTGACTGCTCTTTAGAGGGCAATTATATAGGATTTTTCATCGGGAGGAAATAAAATGGCCACATACGAAAGGTGACTACTTAATAGGGGTGACCGCTACGGCAGTTTTGACTGTACTTGTATCTATATTTGTAATATGTTTTTTGGATAAACATAATTAACACAATAGTCATGTAATTTTACTTTATGTAATGACCAATAGATGATTCAGTGTATGTATGATATATTAGGATCATTACAATGAAAATGTCAGCACATGTATTAAAAAAAAGCTAAATAAATCAAAAGAATTAAAGAATCGTTTGCATAATATGGTTTTGTGTGTTTCAGGCTGAAAGGCTCATGGAGGCACTGGATCTTTACAAAGAGGAATCGGCAAAATTAAAAGACCACAAAGAGCAGTGTCAAAGAAAAGGGCAGCAGGTATTCTCATAATTCACCAACTTATTTTGATAAGTAATGTAGGGGGAAAGTGCCCCACATCTATGTGTTTGTTTGTATATCAACTGTGACTTTGAATAAAAGACGGTACAGCCTGTACTTCACAAAGTTTACCACAGTACCAAATTCCAATCCCTTTCTTTATATGATGTGACACAATCTGCACATTGTTTTTATTTACCATTGCATAATTGCAATTTTGTGTATACTTATAATGTATAAAAATCAAATGCATTGAGTACATGTATTTTATATTTTTAGTTGCCTCCCCCTTCACTGAACCCCCTGCTGATGGCCTACAAGTGTGATACACCCGAGAGATACATGTTGGAGATGTTGCGCAAAATTAAATCAAGGTAATAATCTTCATCATGTTTAAAACTTATATAATATGTGGATTTAAAAATTCAACTGATGTTTTAGAATTGTGGTAGATCTGTATCTCATAAAAAAAGTTTATCAGGTGGTATAGCTGCAGTTCCTCTACAAACTATCAACTATGTAAAGCAACAGATCTACATCTTGTCATAGAAATGTTCTCATTTATAACATTGTATTTATTATAATTTATATATACCCTTCTGTACAAGTAGCAAAACATTTATTTGATCTGTTTCAGTGAGTTAGAGGAGTCCCTTCTAGTGCTGCCCTTCTCTTATGTCATTGACCTACTAAAAGTCCTGGAGGTGTTTATCGACTCCGCCTGGGAAGTGGAACTCTCCTGTCGGTGTTTGTTCTTCCTTCTCCGTGTTCATCACGGCCAGATTACATCCAATCTCGTTCTTCTGCCCGTGATTGACCGGCTCAGACAGAAGACTCGAGATCGAGTGAGCGAGCTCAGGGATAGGATCGGGTTCAACAGAGCAGGCAGTGAGTTTATACAGAGACAAATTGAGATGTCACAGGAGACAATCTTCTTTAGTGATGCTACAGGCAGGTACAAGGAGAGAAAGAAGAAGAAAAGAGCCATCTTAGCTGTGAAGGTGTAAACCACCGTCAGATAATGAAATAAAAATTGAAATATACATACACATCAATTGTTTCTGAATTTTTTTTTTTAATGTTTTGCTGTTTATAATTTGATAGGCAATATGATATGCAATAAAGCTTTGTAGCAATGTTTATTTGTACATCATACACAGCAAAGAATATGCAATTCAATCAAGCCATTTTTAATCACAGGACTACGTAGTATGAACAAATTAAGTTTTATTTATTACAATTTACAGTATCTTACATAAACTGAATTTCAGTATTGAACAAGACAAATCACGACATCCAGATGTAAGCTATAATGTGCCATAATTGATGTAACCTTATCCTATTTAAAGTTGTTACTCGATGCACACTTTTTGGTGATTGGGACAAAGGATGTTAGGATAAGTATGTCTTCTTTCTGCGGTCAATTTTAATTAGTATTTTCATTGTAATCATACAAAATAAGCAACCCAAATGCTTTGTGAAAAAGTAAAATTTGAATAACTTTCCAAAATTCGTAGACTAGTTGAGAAATATAATGGTGGGATAGGTATGGAAAAGAGTGGAAAGAAACTTTGATTTGAGTGACAGAATTTCGATTTGGGTGTTACGCAATAGATTGTTGATAGTTTTGAACACCCCCCCCCCATAAAAAAAATTGTAATGTAAGCAAATAAAAGATTTCATTTCCAAAGAATCAACATACAAAAAGAAGAAAGACCCCTGTTATATCATGTTACAAAAAAACCTATTCATGATCAGTTGTGTAATTTACAATTATTTTAATTTATGATAGTTTGAAATGTCGAGAAAGTTTGCTGACTGACAAAGACGTTCTGTCACTTCGGGAAAAGTTGCATCTTTTTTTGGCACGTCACAGTACAACAAGTAACTATGTCTTATTCTGAAACGGCTATAAATTTTCCGGTAATGGTTATGTACATTCATTGTAGACAAAGGTTATATAAAACGAGATTTCTTGAGCTCAAATGAAGCAACTCTTGAACCATGAATGATCTTGAATTTATTTCTTCTTCTGTGCCCCAAGTATCCTTTTCCGTCCGACATGGCCTGGAATATATTCAGTGAGAGTGCCTTTAAGTTCTGTCAAATATCGAACTTTCTTCACAATGCCAGATGTTTCAACTACATAAAGATTGTCATCACTATCTGTAGCTATTCGCAATGGATCGTTAAATACTAAATTCAAGAAGCAGAGGAACTGCCCGTTCATGTCAACGATGTGCACGTTCAATGAATCAGAGACGAGAATATGAGCCTGTCTGTCAGTAGTGATTCCCACAGGGCGGAATTGAGCCTCTTGTTGAGATAAGGTACTTCCGGTATACCGAAACCTAAACTTCCCTGCTCTATCGGTCACTACTACTGCCCCAGCATTACAATCAGCTACACAAATATCGCCATTCTGATTTTCTTTGACGTACTTTCTCAGCATCCCGGAGGTGTAAAGGGGCTTTCCCTCGTGATCATATTGAATGATTTGCCTTTCTTTGGAACCCTCAAAACGGACGACTCTACATCTGTATTTTCTGTCATCTGTCATGGCAACTAAAAGCTCACCGCGTGGTGTAGTACAGAAACTCAAGAGCCCCCAGTCATGAAGATTGATCAGTTCATCTGTTTTGTTTTGCCTTGCAATATAAACAACATTCCGGAGTTTTTTCCCGTAGATCAGATCACCTGTTCTCGTTAACGCAATGTCTTTAGGACAATCGTCTGTTTCAGACTCGAGCTCCTTCAGAGCAAAAGACGAACCAACAACACCAAAACTAAGACGAGAAACATTCAAGGGCACCCCATAAAACATCTTCAATTTACCCTTACTGCCAGCAATCCATATTTTGCCATCCTTCTGACATGCTACATTCTCTGGATATTCAATTTCTGTTTCAATAATGGATATAATTTGTGGTTCGTTTAGTAAATCCATTTCGATATCTTTGCCAGAAGATGTAGCAGGTTTGCTCTGTGATTCGGGATCGTATCCACCATCTTGGTTTGATATTGAGAATCCAGTGACGACTCCAAACATTTCTAGAATCACATCGCTGTTCATCGGCTGAGACAAGAAGCATGGAACTGATACCTCTAGCTTTGCAGGAAACTGTTTCAACGACTGATTTCTACTTGTGTACGAAAGCGATTTCGAAACGTTGGATGAATTCAGTATGTCTTTGTTTGAATCAATTGTTCCTCGGACCTCAGCAAGAAGTTCTTTCAGTTTTTGTAGATGTTCATTCAGCGCTTTAAGCTGTTTTTTCTTCATGTCGCCAGTTTCGTTTTTCAGCTTGTGGACAATGTTGTCAACTTCTTCATGCCACTTCTTGCGTTGTTTTTCTATGTTTTGTTCTAGTGTTTCGTAGCCTTCTTCTACTTTCGTCACATTTGATTCTACTTGCTCAACAATACCTTTGTAAGCAGGATATACGGTTTGCTCCAGTTCTTGGGTATCGATTCTTATGATTTCCTTTTTGGTATCAAAAATATCCGAAATCTTTAAGAATTTGTGGCGCTCGTGAGAAATGGAAGGAATGCAAGATGGACAAACAGCTTTGTCGCATTCTTTGCAATAGTTTTTACATCGTTCCGTGGAGTGTTCGTCACATGTTGGAAGAACGAGTGCCGTATTTCTGTCTTGATATTTGACAAGTTTATGCTTTCCTGGATCATCAACTAAATGATTTCCGACGCAGGATTTGCACAGTTTTTGTGGACATACGAAACAAAGCATGTCCACCATATTTTCCTCGCACATGTCGCATCGGTGGACATCTTGTGCACTTGTTTTAGGATTCATTCTAAAAGACAAATATTTTTTTACAGTGCATGGAACAATTGAAAATGAATAAAAAACCTTTGAAGTTAAAGAAACCTTTGCATGGAATATTTCATTTATTTTTCAGAAACATAATTCATTATATAAAAATAAGCATAATTGTGTATTTAAAACTAAGGGATGAAATTCTTTGCTTGGAAAAAAAGATTGATAAAAGTAGATTTTATTTCATATTTATGTAATATTCATACACTAGTATCTTTTGGATTTTTTTGTATGATTGTTTTTTTCCTTAAGAATTAAAAAAATTGAATATGAAAATCTATTACACGTATAACCATTGATTATAAATGATTTAACTTATTTCAATGAAACATAATTCACACCCCAAAATAGCTATAATTATCAATTTTAAATGCTAAATAATTTCAATCTTCAAAGCGTTGCTTTTATTAAGGGAGTAGTTGCTGAACTGTAGCCTCACAAGAAATTAGGGATGATTGATCGTGGAGCTACAATCCATTCATACAAAAAAAACTGTATACATTTATTGCGCACAAAACGTTTTGCAAGCTTTTGGACTTACTAAACTAATTTAGGAATATATTCTGTAGAGAAATTAATACCAAAAGCATTCCTGACACATTTTACTTACCACTGAGTATATTTTAAACACCCTCACCAGCCCCGTAAAATGAAATATAGTGTGATTTGTTACCTTAAAATACAGTTAAAAATGACGACTTTTGATCCTGGCGAGATTTTAAATATTACATGTCGGTTAGGGTGTTCCGGAAAATGTTTGAGGCAAGTAAAGGACTGAATCAGTAGTAAAATATCTCAAGAATTTTTTTGGTATGAATATTTTTTACAAAATAAATTCCGAAATTTGATTAAAGAAGTTCAAAACCATGCGCAACTTTTTGTGCGCAATACGTAAACATATACAGTTATGCAGGTTTTTTTAATGGATGGAACTGTAGCTTTATGGTCCGTCAATCCGAATTTTCCTTTGAGCTATATACATGTATATGTTCAGTTCTGCAACTAAATAGGGAGATGATCAATGTGTAAATAGAAGAAAAATATCACCATTGAACACAGATGACAGATCGTTAATAATGTAGGTTATGGTGCTTCTAGGCTACCGTACTTATCGATGACCTACTCTCAAGGCGATTTTCTTCGAATCATTCACGTGAGTGTCCATTGATGTAACGATTTTTTTTATGAACCCTCTTACTTAGGTCATTGTACTTCACCACGATCCTTAGACCGTAGGATTCGTTGTGTTCTGAGAATTCCGAATACATTGAACAGGTAAGTACAATAAGCTTGGACTTGTACAAGAGACATACATGTACAATATATTTAACGTGTATATTATATGTCTCTCAATCGTATAGTTCATAACTGAGCATAACACAAAAACCTACCTTCATAATTTAGACCTTCATGTAGATAAATTTTAGCATGGCGTAATAATCTAGTACATCGATACAGGAAGTAAATTGTTCTACTTTCGTTTTGCGATATCAGTGACTGTACATACAGACTTTTATAGCCGTGTATTTACGTGTGCAATCGATGAAAGACGAACCTACTAGGAAAAGATAATGTAAGGATTTGTAGAAATTCTATACTAGTATTTAAGACACTTGGTTCATAATCTTTCTACATTTTACACAGACCAAAGTTTGATAAACTTATTGGAGTGAGTTTTAAAGGTCATTGTTAAATCATTCACTGTGTCGTTTTGTACTATCTTTTGTATACTTTTGTAGAATTATGGCGAGTGCTTTTCCAGAAGAAGACTTGGACGAATCCTGTGACAACTGTGGAGAAGACCGGGTTTGTTATTGTCTGAAATGTATGCTTAGTTTATGTAAGAAGTGCAAGGACAGTCATGCTCACTCGGAAGAAGGCCATGACATTCTGGACCTGCCGCCATTGGAGCAAAACATGCCCATGTGTGTGCAGCACAATGATAGAGAGAGCACGTTGTACTGCTGGGGGTGTCAGGTCCCTACGTGTGAGGAGTGCGCGCGGGAAAATCACCTAAATGAGGGTCATGATGTTGTCGAAATGACAACGGCTGCTCTCATCAAGCGGAACCAGCTTATAAGAGACTTTGCTGAGGAAAAGAACAAACTAACGCCTCAATTGCAGAGTCAGGTTAAGAATATTGAAGAAGGTGTGGAAGCTTACAAAGCGTATTTTCAAAATCTAAAAGATGCCATGACAGCTCAAGCAGAAAAACTAAAACAAATGGTGAATGAAGTTGTCGAAGAACGACAGAGGGAATTGAAAGAAATGGAAAAGAATAGTGCCATTATTTTACAAGAACAAAGACAGAAATTGGAAGATCATGTTGCTGAAATTCATGACACTATCAACGAATATCGCGAAACCGAACAATCCGGCGATCCCGAGAAAATCAAAGAGTTTGCTGATAAAAACATGGACAAGATTTCACGACTGAAGCAGTTTCCAGAGATGGTTAAGGTCACACCTCCAACTTATGAATCTGCCAAAGTTGACGTTGACTTTATCAGAGAAATGTTTGGAACATTGGTCTTCAAGGAACACACTTGGTCCACTGATGAACGTTTGAAAATACCAGACCCTGAAGAACTTATCCAGCTTCCCACAATTGAAAAAGAGGAAGTCCGCAAGAAATTTGGCACTTTGGTTGTGACTGAAGCGGAACCGACCGAAGAAGATCCTCAGGAAAATCAAAGGACAGAAGAAACGGACCCGCAAGTAGAAGAATCTGAAGGAGATCAAGAGTTCTCAGAGTCTGTGATATCTGATCATGAAGACATTCCTGGAGAAACCGACGAAACTAAAGATATAAAAAAGAATGCATCAGACTCGGAATAGAACACAATGTGAATTGACACATTTTGTCATGTCTACATCTTATCAAAACTTTTTCATACAGAATATTTATAAAGAAGTTTTAGTAATATAGTGTTTTGTTTTCTGTATTGCGTGTATTAAGGGACATAAGATTTAGGTCACTATAATATCATAAAGCGCAAATAAATTTAATCATATTGAAACTTAATAACAAGTACGCGACGAACAATTAAAAAAAAAAATCATCGTTAAGGAAGGAGTCTTCTCATTATCAAACATACTTTTTATGATAAGAAAGTCATGAAATTTTGACACAGTAAAACGGATCATAATACCAAATGATTCTATCAGGTTAATCAAATTTGACCTTTTTGATTTCGCATAAAGGTCAGCTCAAGGTCACTACCTTTTTCCTCAACGTAAAGTATAATGAAAATAAGTGTAGCTCTTTGTAGTTCTGTAGACATGTGTTTAAGATTTGAAGATGTTATTCTTCAATGAAATGATAGAATATCAGAATGTCTATCAGCTTATACTACTAAATTGGAATAAATATTTATGCTAAAATTGATATTGCTTAGCCCGCATTTCCTCTAATTTTCTTAAAAATTAAGAGAAATTGAAGAAATAATTTTGATTATTTTTTATGCTTCCAATAATAAAATATTTCTGATTTTTATGTATAATGAAGACTTTATATAAAGATATAAATTGAGAGAAAAGCTAATATATTGACCATTTAATAAGAGAGAAAAACTGATTTTAGTGATTTTTTCGCAAAAATCAATGTATAGAATGGGCGCTTTAGATAACTTATAAAAATGTAATTTGATAGGCAAATCAACATATTAAAAACATATTCTGAAACCCAAGTATCATATATATTTCAAATTAGTAATAAAATTATCCAAAATTTATTTTATTGTTTTTAAAATGCTAAAACAGAAGACTCGTTAACATGCAGCAATTCTAAATTGCGAAACATTTGATATTTTCCTACGCCAATATTACACCAAAAATATAGTCCTTGTTAGATTCTAAACATTGATTACTTTTTCTATGCCAAGGTATGATAATAAAAAAGAAAGAAAAATATACTTTTTTAATTTCCTTTCATCTTGATTTAATGAACAATTAATTAAATTTACGTTTGACAAATCGAACACCAGAAAAGACTCCCTTCTTAAAGTTGAACCTGCTCACTTTTACTGAACTTTAGTAAAAGAGGTGTGAATCTTTTTTAAATAAAAAATAAAATGCTCAAAGAGCGTGCAAAACTCATTGTAAAAATCATACCTTGTAGTTTTAAAAGTAAAACGTATTTAAAAATTCTTTTACCATTTCACAGAAACTATTTGCTGAGTATCTTGTGAGCAAGCTATGATTTTATCGATTGATCACAAAGTTACACAGTTATAAGACCACTTTGTTAAAGCTGCTTGGTCCGATTTTTTTGTTATTACAATATCAATTTTTTTTCCATACAAACATTTTATCTTAGAAAGTTATGGACTTTCTCCTATTTACACGAGCAGAATCAGTCTCCTTTCAAAGTTAGAAATATTCAAAGTCAATAATAATAATTTCTTTTTGGGCAAACGAAAAAACAAACCAAAGTGCATCACGGGAATGTTTAGAAAAGGAAACCGTTTGGTTTCGTCCCCCGAATGATTGGGGTTATTCAACCCGCATGCTATTCATCGATTGTAAAGAAAGCAAACTTCAGATATATTAGCGAACAAAACGTACACATGTTTATTTGTAATTTGTCTGATCATTCGACCTTTATTTAATGCGATGTTACAGTTGTAATACAATCATACCCGTCTCGTCGTCAGGTGTGAAATTTAACATGAGGCGAAATAACGCGGTACCCTTTTATGTCGTTTGTTTGTTAGCAAATTTTGTACGTATTTTTCTTCATTGAAATTTAGCTAAATTGACTAGAAAAAAACTGCTGCAATGTATATTATAATACATATACTTAGCATAACCATCGTTTAAAATCGTGCATAAAATTTGATATCGGACCAAGCAGCTTTAAAACAACAAAAATAAGATTTTGCGAGAAGAAAGAATATTAAAGTCTGAACACTCCGTTTTGCTCTCATTGTTTCATATGAAAGAACTCTTTTTATCTAACCAGCTACATTCAGGTACAAAGTGCTATATATACTGCATATAATAAACAAACTTTATCTAGACAATATGTGTAATTAATGCTCCGCGTACATATACTAGCTATAGATACTCGACCAATGTGAGAAAGAATGGTCAATGTAATTTTATTGCTTTCTGCAGTTCTGCTCTTCGGATTAAGCTTTAAACAAAATTCTTGAAATTACTTTTACAACTCTCAAATGTAATATTTTTAGTTTCTGAAATCCTTCTTTTATTGAAGGTAACTTTGCGCATATGAAACTCCAATATTTAACTAAAGATTTTTCTCATTTGCATCTTTAATTTTACAAACAATGAAAACAAACAATTTTTATCATTATAATAGATAATTAAAGCCAACTTTGACAAAGTTGATTTTGGTTTGTATTTGTATTTTCTCCTCGTACTATTTCAAGTCTGTTGTATATTACACGAAGCTGAGTGTGCCTTAAAACCTTATGAATGATTTTATATAATTTAACTCTCAAATGTTTGAGAATGACGTAGTGGTCTTGACCTCTGGTTGCGATTCGAAATCTGGATCTTTTCCGGATGTTATATGAACAATTCTAGTTTGATTGAACTTCCCCATGAGCTTAAGCTTCCGGACTCTTTTTTAAAGCTGCTTGGTCCGATTTTTTTGTTATTACGGTATCATATTTTTTCCCATACAAACCATTTATCTTAGAAAGTTATGGACTTTCTCCTATTTACACGAGCAGAATCAGTCTCCTTTCAAAGTTAGAAATATTCAAAGTAAATAAAAAAAAAATGTCTTTTTGGGCAAACGAAAAAACAAACTGAAGTGCATCACGGGAATTCTTAGAAAAGGAAACCGTTTGGGTTCGTCCCTCGAATGACGGGTTATTCAACCCGCATGCTATAAATCGATTGTAAAGAAAGCAAACTTCAGAAATATTAGCGAACAAAACGTACACATGTTTATTTGTAATTTATCTGATTATTTCTACCTTCATTTAATGCGATGTCAGAATCATAATACAACCATACCCGTCTCGTCACGAGTCAGGAGTGAAATTTAACATGAGGCGAAATAACGCGGTACCCTTTTATGTCGTTTGTTGGTTAGCAAGTTTTGTACATATTTTTCTTCATTGAAATTTGCCTCAATTGACTAGAAAAAACTACTGCAATGTCTATTATTATACATTACTAAGCATAACCATCGTTCAAAAGCGTGCATAAAATTTGATATAAAATCGGACCAAGCAGCTTTAAAAAAAATAGCATATAACATATTTTATATATATATATATATATATATATATATATATATATATATATATATATATATATATATATATATATATATATATATATATATATATATATATAATTTAAAAATAATTAATATCCAGAATAAAATCACAAATTGATCCTATTAACCGCAAACGTTTTCGCCATTCCTGGCTCTTCAGGCAGTTATGTACATTTTGTACATAACTGCCTGAAGAGCCAGGAATGGCGAAAACGTTTGCGGTTAATAGGATCAATTTGTGATTTTATTCTGGATATTTATTATTTTTAAATTATTTAAAACTGTGCCGATTTATTTTTTGTTGTATTGGGAAATTATATATATATATATATATATATATATATATATATATATATATATATATATATATATATATATATATATATATATATATATATATAATCAAAACACAAAACTTTTTTCCATGTAAAATTACAATGAATAAACATTGTCATGCTATTCTATTTAACCCTGAAAGTATGTATGGTATAATGAGAGTCGTTTCAGGGAAGAAATAAATCCATGACGTTATAATACATTGTTATATTCAGTAGTATATTCTCACTATATATCTCTATATAGACGAATAGTCAATATTTGTAATATTAGCTCGTCCGAAAAATATTGACCGGTCAATATTTTTTTGTTGTTATACTTTCATGTTAAATACTGAAATCTGATTGGTTAAGACGCAGTTAATAATATTTACTATTACCCTCAGCGTTAGCAACGCACTTGGCAACGGGTAACATTAAAAAATGTTACATGCGCGAAAATTATGCGCGTACGGTTCGCTGTAGAATTCACGTTATTCCTATATAAAAGCAGTAAAATTTTCTTAAAAATTTTAAAAAAGACATTCAGTATAACAAAATAAATAGTGCCTGTTTGGGAGGATAACAGTTGAAATTGACACCCCTCGAAAACCATTGTCAACCTCCGCTTCGCGTCGGTTGACAATGGTTTTCTCGGGGTGTCAATTTCAACTGTTACCCTCCCAAACAGGCACTATTTATATAATATTGACCGGCTAGGAATAATATCTAGTTAACATTCCCTCTATTTCAAATAATCGCCTTTGATTTGTTGATTCGTTAACGATGACGTATATAACTCTTCGCGACTCCAAAACAAGGTGACGTCATAATAGACAGCCAATCAAGGCAAGTAAACAACGGACGCGCAATGCGACGGTTTGCTATCATAACGGATGCAAGGATATGCGAATTACTGTGAAGTAAAATCAGGTAGAACATCTGTATGTTAATTCTTACGGTCGGCGGAATATCACCAGTGACCGTTTGATGCTGAGGATAATTTGGTAATGAACTTTACACAAAATTGAATTCGTGAATTCTTTGTTGAGCTGAGAAAATAACGGCGATCTGTTTTCAATTACTTTCTTAAATTTTGGTTTGTTTCTTCATATAACAAAACAAATGTTGACTGTGTTTTGGGGCAACATTGATTACATTAGCCCCCTTGGGACAAAAATATTGCCCTCCGCTTCGCGTCGGGCAATATTTCGTCCCTCGGGGGCTAATATAATCAATGTTGCCCTCAACCCCAGTCAATATTTGTATAATATAAAACGTTCGGGAAAACTGACTTCGACAAAATATGATAATAATGACATCAATAAATGTAAAAATACATAGACTAGCTAAAATAAAGATGATCATATATACAGATATTAATGTCTGTTGAGTTTTGGGGAAAATAATTTAATAAAATAGTTCTCTTTCACAAGCCTCTTAGCGGTTGAATCGGTTTTAAGTTTATAAAATGGGAATACTTGATAATCTCCCTTAGCACATCTGTCAAAATGTTCACTGCAAAGGATGTTACTGGTGCTGGGATCATTTATCTGTTGGCTATGGCCGCGCATGCGGACGGTAAGTTGTGTTCTGGTTTGACCCATGTAATATTCGCCACAGTTGTTTCAAGTAATATAGAACAATAGATTTTTGGATTTACACGACATATTTTCATTAACATAAAAAGTCTTTTAAAGCAAATAGAAGCACCTGTCTTTTGATAGGGACACGTTCCGCACCTTGAATCTCCGCTTTTGGAAACAGCATATTTTCTGGTGTTCGTTAAATTTAGCTCTTGATAATATTTTGTCAGGTTTTGTGGTTGTCGTTGGCTATGGAGTAGGTCAGATTTTTAAATCAGTTGTTGAAGTTCTTGATCCCGCTCAATGATAGATAAATTCTTCTTAGTTTCTTGAAATATAATAAAATGTTTGGGATTGTAGGTTGTAACAAAGGATTTCAAAATGGGTCTTTTTCTTTTTTTTTACTAGTTCCCGGATGTAACTAGGAACTTTTTCACATATATTCTTTAGTAAAATGTCTACAAAGTTGCTCAGGCTATGTGTAGCCATGCTGGGCCTGCACGAATTGGTAAAAGTTTCAAATCCAAGGGTTCAGTAGTAGAAATATATGCCTGATTCTGATCTTTAATAGCGGTTTTAATATGATTACTTTTATGCATTTTAGGTAGTCCATAAAAAAATTTCTAGTTTTAATTTCAAAAAGATAGTCCAGTTTCTTATCTTTCAAGAAATGTTCATATTATTGCACAGGCGTTTCACATCTCTCATGATTTTCCTGTCGAGATATTCTGGAAATTTACATTCACTGCTTTCATTTAATCATTAATCTTCAGACGTTTAAAAAAATATCGATTTCAAGAGGACTCGATGGACGTGTCCGTATTTAGCCTGTATTGACCTTCTTTAATTTGAAAGGAGAGCTATATGAAAATGACCAAATTTAAAAGGTAAAGCTTTTGGATTTTTACGTTGCTAAATAATAGTTAATAGCTAAAGATATCATATCTAAAAGGAAAGACCTTGTGTCTAATTTTAAAACATAAATTATCTTGTTTCCCCTTTTGGGGCCTCTTAACTGGTTCCGTTCCGTTTCGTTCCGTTCCAAAAAGTACCAATAAAATGTATGCCTCTCCGGATATCTTCAAATATATTTCTACGCATATATACTACCATCTTTACGTTGCTGTGCGTATCAGCAATAAAAAGATTGTCACCTTCATCTAAAGCCAATCGCATTGGGTTTGAGCAAACAATATCCAAGAAGCGGAGGAACTGTCCGTTATTGTCAACGATATGAACCTGAAAGGAATCGGAGACAAGAATTTGAGCCATACTGTCAGTAGCAATTCCAACTGGACAGAACTGATCATTCTTTTGAGATGAGATTGTTCCGACATACCGAAATCTCAACTTCCCAGATTTATCCGTTACTACGACTGCCCCAGCATCACAGTCAGCCAAACAAATATCTCCATTTTTGTTTTCTTCAATGCACTTACTTAACATTCCTGATGTGTATAGACTCTCCCCCTGATGGTCATACTGAATAATTTGCATTATTTCAGGATCCTGATTAAAACGAACAACTCTACATCTGTATTTCCTTTCATCCGTCATGCAAACTAAGAGTTCGCCAAATGTTGTAATGCATAGACTCAAAAGCTTCCAGTCATGAAGATTGATCAGTTCTTGTGCTTTATGTTTTGTTAATTTTAAAACAGTGTTCTCCAGTTTTATCCCATAGATCAGGTCACCAGTTGTCGTCACAGCAATGTCTGTTGGACCTTTAAGATCAACATGTTTCAATGTTAAACATGAACGTGTTGCGCCCGATTCTGATCGCAAGGCATCACATTGGAACAATTTCAAGGAACCTTCATTTCCTGCAATCCACAGCTTCCCGTCACTCTGACATGCTATCTTATCCGGGCATTTAATTTCTCCCGTCTCAAGAACAGATTGAATTTCTGGTTTATCCAGAAAGTGTTTCTGATTTTTACGGATAGTCTGTGTATTTTTCTCATATCCTTCTGTATGTTCAGAAATAGAGAACCCTAAAATAACACCAAACATTTTTGCAATTAAATCTTTGTTAATCGGCTGGGAAATAAACTTTGGAGTTGATAGTTCAAGCTTTGCAGGGAGATGTTTCAATGCTGAATTTCTGCTTTTGTATGAAAGTGTCTCTGTAACATTTGGGGAATGTAAAATGTCTTTGTTCGATTTGATGGCCTCCTGGATCTCTGTACGAAGATTTTTTACTTTTTGTAAGTGTTTTTTCAGTGCTTTCAGTTGTGTTTCCCTCATTTTGTCTGTTTCATCTTGCAGCATGTTGACAATTTTGTCAATATCGTCATGCCACATTGTGCGTTGATTTTCGATACTTTGTTTCAAACTTTTATAGTCTTCTTCCAATTTGGCCGCATCAGATTCGTCTTTCTGAACTATTGTTGTATACGACGGAAATACGATTTCATCAAGTTCTTTAGTATCAGAATTGATTTTTTCTTTCCTTTTTTCGAAAACTTCCAAAATTTTCAAGAATGTGTGCTTTTTGTGAGAATCGGAAGGAATGCAAGAGGGACAGACAGCGTTATCGCATTCCTGGCAATAGTTTTTACATTGTTCCGAGGAGTGTGTTGGACATGTTGGAAGAACGAGTGTCGTGTTTCTGTCTTGGAATTTGACAAGTTTGTGCTTGTTAGGATCATCATCTAAATGATTTCCGACACAAGATTTGCATAACTTTCGAGGACATACGACACAAAGCATATCCACCATATTTTCATCGCATAACTCACATCGGTAGACATCTTGTGCAGTTGTTCTCCTATCCATTCTGGAAAAGGATAAGTATAATATACAGGAAGAATACAATGAATGTAACTAAGTTGTTATATTCTTCTGTACAATGGCTTCAATTTAGAATTTTATACAAAATTCTTCCAGTTGGCTTCTACCTTAAAAAATTAATGTCAAAACTACTGACATATGTGGGTTCTGTAAAAGTAATGTTGAAAATATTATACATGTTTTTATTTCTTGTGAGAAAATACATACCCTGTGGAGTGAACTTAGTTTATACATTTACAGAAAGACCTCTGAAAGAGTCGGATTTAATATGTCTAATATTATACTTGGCCAACTTCTATTGTCGTTTCATAACAAAGTCATTCATTTTTTAATTCTTTATATGAAACAATATATATTTTGTTGTCTTATGTCAAATAAGATTCCATGTTTAATTGGTTTCCTTTGACATTTAAAACTAACATACAATATTGAAAGATATGCTGCAATACAAACTTGTAAATTACAATATTTTGAAAAATTATGGGATAGTTGGAAAGGTATCTTTGATGCTGACATCTAATCTATTTTCATTATGACTATTTTTTCTATTTCTGTTTTGTCACTTCAACTTTCTTTTTTTTCTTTTTTCTTTTCATGTAGGCAAGTAACCACTAAATAATACATTTAGGTATTTTTTCATAAGTGTGGGTGTGTATGTGTGTGTGTGACTGAATGTCTTTTCTGTATGTTAGTTCCTTGAAAAAGAAATAAATTATAAAAAAAAAAGTTGTTATAAGTATTTGTAAACAAATCCCCGGGCTCTTAACAATTTATTTCCAATTTATTTCCCCTTGGTCTATCGTCTTTAACAATTGCTGTGAATATTGTATTTAGGTTGAATTAAAATAGCCATTAAAGCCAATGACACACTATCCCCATTTGCGTAACTTTATAGTCGTTTTAATTCTTTGTAATAATTGTGAACCCGGAAAATAAAAATTTGGAATAATCAAATTTCTCATCTTTCTTCTCAGGTTGAAATAGATTACGAATTCAATAAGAGTTTTTTATCAAGCCTTATTATGTCAGTATATGATCAGTGTGTAAAAGACCTTGTGACATATCCGATATCTGGGTTACTTTATGGAAATTACAACTTGCATATTTAAACTACTATTTTAAGTTGAATTCAGACTTCTCTTTATGAATGCATGGATATTTACAATGCACAATATATGTTCAAAAATGTTGCCAAAAGATATTAAAAATGAAATATGATGTGAATATTTGCAAAAAGATATTAAAGCAATAACTTTGAAGTTATTGAAGTTACTTTGAGTGAAAGTGACAACTTAAATTAGCAAAATTCAAACTTTTTCTCAACAAATGATGGCAGAGAGGACACCAATGAACCCCCTTCATATTTTTTCATATTTTTAAATCTTCAAAAAAAGTATGTAGCATGCTTAGTTCGACAGCTTTTCTGAGTGATTAAAAGGTCATTGTCCTGTTTTTGTATGCAAACTTTTCAAACAAATGACATGTAGGACTTCATATTTATTGCATTTATATCTTTTGGCAACATTTTGGCCAGTTTCGGGCAGAAACAAGCCAGTTCAAGAAATGTTTACATTCTTATCCTCAAATGTACAAGATGGCCGCACATCCCCCTTAAAATGTTGAACCATATTTTTGTTCATTTTTTTTATATACTTTGTCCGATATTTTATCTTTAGAATTGAAATAAACAAAAACTACATTGTTGGATATTTAGAGAAGCGGACAGGGATGAAAAATCTGAACTGAAATGGATAAAATCTACACTTGCGTGGCCTTAATCTTGTTTGTTGCAGCTGACTGAAAAAAAAAAACTTTTTTATTGTATTTATTTCAAATTAGTGAATGGGTATTTAGTGTATATTTCTCTAAATTTGGTTCTTTTGGTCTATTTTCAATATAATTTGCATTACTCTCCCAAATAAGGACCTCAGATAAAAGATTATTTTAAAAAAACAATCGGGGGGGGGGGGGGGGGCATCCCCATAAAACTTATAGACGTGGAATACAATAATCTGTTCATTAATATAATGTTTACACATTAATGTCTAAAGTTTACAACCAATCTGTCGTGGTATAAAAAAGTATGAAATTAAAACACGCTAGGTAATATGCATTATTATCCATTTGCATACATATTTTAAACCAAAGTTGTCAGATTCAAAGTATCTGGCCAATGGTTAACTCGCCCTACACTTACCGCCTTGATGTTATTTAGGCAGCCCGTTTCTGGGCACCCCGTTCAGGGAAGTTTTTTTCTTCCATTAATACTAAAATCGCATTTATTGGTCCATTTATTCGTCAATTTGTTGCATAAATAGAAGTCCTATCCAAGGTGTCTGCCTGCGATGCTTTTTAAAACTCGTCCTACACTTTTCGTTAATTAGTCAATCCGCGTTCTTGCTTACCCAATTCTGGAAAGTTCTCAAGCGAATGTGTACCATAACTAAAATCGCCCACTAAAAAAACGAATAGACTCATTTTATTTATTCAACACTTTGTCACAACTTCTATGTATTTTCTAATTAGGCTCACAGTAAATATATTCACTCTTTGCGTAATCATTCAATATTATTTCATTGCACGTATACGTTTTGATGCAAACTATCCCTTACTTGGATCCGCCAAAGCGTGTCCAACACCTTACTCTCATTTTTGCTATTTCGGGCTCGTGTTTCGAAAATCAAAGTAGGTGTTTTATTAATTTCACTATAATAACGTATCAGCTAAAATTCAATTATACCTAACGGACATCATCTCACACGTGTTGAAATACCAAAAGCGTAAGCAAATACTCTAGTGCAGCCATGTTGTAGTTTATTTGCAAAATGCCTTAATTTATAAGTATTGATTCTACTCTCTGTCTGACTGAGCTAAAAATCAAGTATAATACATAAATGTGAAAATGAACTCATTACCATGCATATAACAGCCTGCACAACTATGTTTCATATTGGCGTTGTAAATTCTTAAGTCGCAGTTTGCAAAAATTATATAATAATGTAAATAATTTATGTACTTTCTAATATCTTTTATGCTTCTAATTGGTTTCATTAAAGATGTAGTCAGACATCTCTGTCTCTCAAAATGTCTGACTATCTCTATAATGAAACCAATTAAAAGCATAAAAGATGTAACTTATAAAGAATGTACATCAGCTATTTACATTTAAAAAAAACACTATAACAAACTGTCAACCGTCTCAAAAATTGTAATATCATTTATGTACCACGGGATAAGCGGCTTTAGAATTTACAACGCTAATCTGAAATATATATACAAGCTGTTAAATATATAATATTATATTCATATTTTATTTCAGTGAATTTAATTTCACTTTTATGTTGTCATGTTTGACCTTTAATTTTGTTTAATTCCGTATTGTTGGTTTTGTTTCGTTTGGTTAGTTTCGTTTTAATGTGGTTTTTTGTTTGTTTCGTTTCGATTGGATTTGTTTCGTTTCGATTTTGTTTTGCACTTTACCCTTCAAAATGTTATTTTAGATTGAACAATACTAGACTAATACAGGTTATAAAATTCACAGAAAGATAAATATTTTTAGGTCAATGTTGAAATGATATTTTTTGTAGGCCATCAGTACAAACCAATTCACTCTACAGCTACTGTAAAAATATTTCATCTTGTTCAACCGTTTAATAGATATAATTTTTTCCAGCAATATCAGCGAATATCCATTGGGATAAAGAACTTGTACAGGTATGTCAATAGCATCGTTGTCCATCTTAGATTCACGTGATCATATTATTTACATATCACTTTTTTGCGTCTTTCGCAATGCACTGGAAAAGTACTATCATAGAAGTTGATTGAAATAAGTTTTATCAGATAAATAAATTAATAAAAACAGTAACGAAACGGGTACCTACCTGTATTAGCTGTAAATAGTCATTCTGAAGTGTTGCATTTATGGTTCACGGAATAGGTAGGTATACAAATCATGGCGCTCATGGTAACGAATTCAGGAAGTAGTTTTTCTTTTACTTTCGTTTTGTAACATAAACGTACATGTACAAATATGAACTACCAATGTGTGCCGTGATGTTTGTAATAGGTTTTTTAAACAATGTAATTATTAATAGTGTAACTGATGTTCAAAAATATGAAAAGATTATAAAATTATCCGGATCCGATATTTACATCGTATTTGTTATATTGGTCAGTTAATTATTGTTTCAAATTTATACGATTTATATGCAATTTCATGCTTACATGTAGTAAAAGGTTCGCGAATGCATTAAAAGTTGAAACTGTAAAGATTGGTGTATTTGTCTGATAACTTAAGTATTTGAGATTGTCTTCAGCATCCACATATCCACATGGGTTGCTGGGTTTTTGGTTTTTTTGGCAAATGCACACTCTCGTTAGTGTGTGTGTGCGTGCGTGCGGAATGGCAGTTACTTCCATTATTTTAATTTGCTCCATAACTTTAATATTTAAGACCATACGTGTAAAACAAAACCTTTGATTCTTTTGTTTTCTTTCGAATCATAATTATACCTAGTGTAACGACAATGGTATTAATATTGAAGATATAAAATTCTAATACCAATACATGTAGACTCTGTCAAAGTTGAATTAATCAGACACTAGAAACAGAGTATGTCAGTATTGACTCTGGGTCCACTAGCTGGGAGGTGCCTCGTCCTGGTTGCTGTCCTGTCGCTGGAAGATGTAGGTGGCCACATCTTGGAGCCGACTCAGGACCAGGCTTCCCATTCCTGATACAGGGGAGCTAGGGCCGGTGGAAGAATTGCTAAAAGATTGGTTACTTTCAAAAGGAAATCATTCGATAATGCAAGCATACCAACTTGTCGTATATTGTACATTGTACGGGGCTGTCACGTTAAAAATGTTACTACTTAGTCTAAATTTGAATACAAATTTAAACTAAATTTGATATTGCTTAGCCCGCATTACCTCTAATTTTCTTAAATTTTGAAGATATTTTGATTTATTTTTTATGCATCCAATATTGAAATATTTCTGATGTTTACATATTATGAAGACTTTTTATAAATATTTAAATTGACAGGAAAGCTAAATTCAATACTGTAAACGTATTATATTTGGCGTGTACGATATTTGACGGAAATTAGTTTTTGAACAGGTTTGCGTAGATTTGAATTAACGTATGATTGACCATCTAATAAGAGAGAAAAACTGATTTTAGTGATTTTTCCACACAAGTTTATGTATAGAATTGTATATTGACCATTTAATAAGAGGGAAAAACTGAATTTAGTGATTTTTTTTCACACAAGTCTATGCATAGAATGAGTACTTAAAAAAGTTTATAAAAATGTAATTTGATAGGCAAATCATATTTTAAAAACATATTCTGAAACAAAGGGTCTTATTATTAGTTCACATTAGTTAAAATATTCCAACATTAATATTATTTTTATTAATGCTAAATAGATTCATGAATCCACAGCAATTCTGAATGGGAGAGCGAGATTATTTCGCTTTTTAAAATAAATACTTACGAAAATAAGGAACATGTTATGGAACATGCTTTTGATAAACGATGCATGCAGAAGCATTTACACAAATTGCGAGATTGTATATGAATACACGGAATTGTGGCGAAAGCCATTCGGAATAGGGCATGATTTTTTTATGAGCGCGATAAACATTTAACCCGAATCTCCCTCCTCTTGGAAAAGCAAAATTTATCAAATTCACATAGTAAAATCATAATGTATTTTTAAAGGGACTATTTTTGATGCAAACGAGATCATCAATACGGTCTCTTGCGAGAACCAGCAATTGGATTTGACATGCGGTCGCCGTGAAGTCATTCTCGTGATCAATGTCACATACGGGCGGACTGACGATTCTACATGCTCACGTGGTGATACAACTAAAAGATATAGGGCAGGGCCAATGTGTACACCAGGTCACGTGATCCTCACATCGACGTCAGTGTTAGCTTGATGACGCGACCTCTAAATATAGAATGGGGCAGGGCTTGCAACAGAAATACACCAAGAACGGTGTTGGGGAAGAAGACACACCTGTAAGGTTAAAGCATCGAATTCTCTATTCGGAAATCCTTGCGTCGGGACATTTTAATATAATTTATAATAGTTGCATACAAGTGCTACAGTGAGTATCATAACTAGTTTAAGAAATATTTTATTCAATAATATACATATAAGTATACAAGTGAATATGGATTGAACAGCAGGCAAAAATAGCCTATATTAGTTCTCTTCATTATATCATATCATATCTCTCATATTATGTTTAGTATCATATTAAAAAAAGCACATTAGCGAAATTCGTATGCACTAAGATGTTTAAGCGCCATTCCGGTAAGAACGAAAGTTGTATAATAACACAAAAATAAATTATGGGCCAATGTATGCAGTTGACCTCTAGTTACAACTGATTCATTCATTATTTAATTGTAAGGAAAATACTACGTCACAAGATTGCGATTTAAATGTTTTGTTAAACTGTTTGTATCAATCGATTCAGATGTATATCGTAATAGCTCAGTGGTTAAAGCATCAGGCTTGTGAACCGCAGGTCACGAGTTCGAATCAACCTGGGGTTTTTGTTTATGTTCACTGACTGAAATTTTTCAAACTTATCCATCATGCTCTCTATCATAAAAGTAATTTTCTGCTGATTTGAGGGGCTTAAGGTGGTATGGGACACTTCCATGTTGTGACGTATTGTTTATCGAAATAAACAATAAAATTAAGTGCAGTTACATGTATATATGTAGTTTCTTTCCCAATATTGTCATCTAACAGCGTAGCGCAGTGAGTTAGAGGGTTTACTACGAATCTGTAAGTCATGAGTTAGAATCCCACTGTGGGTTTTACAATTTTTACCTTTGACAATATTTTAAAAAGCTATTTTTTGGTTAGATATTGTTAAATTTGAAAATTCTAAACAGGTGAAAGTATTTCAATTACAATGTACTTTAATCCACATTAATATCGACAGATGTCCCATACCACATTAAGCAGGCTCTCTTAAACTTTTTTAGAGTGCCATTAATCCAATTTTTATTCATACAATGAGGAAAACAGCTTTGGTGAAGACATGATTAAAACAAAAAATAGGAAAGAGAAAACCCGGCAGCAAACACTATATCTGTGAGCGAGATGCAATGGTAATAAATGTTCAATATTTTTAGCTATGATTGGAGGGTAGGGTGGGGGCTTTTTAGTATTTTTGGTTCTTTTTTATTTTATTTTATTTATTTGATCCTTCTTTATTTTTTCCAAGTTGCAGAAAATACTCGGTTCAAAAAGGAAACAAGCCGAGGATAATTATTGACCTCTGATCTAAACGACATTTCGTTTTATTGAAAGGATTTTATGGACTGTAACATGCAAATTACTACATAGCCGAGTGGATAAAGTGTCGGACTTGTAATCCGTACATCCAGAGTTCGAATCCCGTAGGGGCTTTTGTTGTTACTTTCTGGAATAATTATTTTAAATATTCATTTTTCATCCCCAAACTGCTTTTTTGACATTTGTACAGTTTATTTATCATTAGGAATATATCTTTCATTATCAAAAAAGTTCTTGTTAATTTGAGCGACTTTTTCCAGGTGTGTTATTCCACCTTAAACAGAAGAATACGTGTCGAAAGGATTCCAAAAAGCTCGACTAAATGTACCAATACAGAACAAAGAACAGTATATCAACACTAACCAACACTTGAAACAATGGTCACAAGTACTCACACAAAGGAAAACATTTTTTTTTACCATAGCTTCGTCAAACACAAAAAAAAAATCAAATAAAATCTTTCTCCATCAAATTTATTTGCACTTCAGCATTTATATTACATTTATGTATAATTTAGTGGTGTAACATCTCTGTAAAATATACTATCAGCTGTAATTTACAATAACAAGATATCAACATCAATCAACCTATTAAAATCATCTAAAACACACAAATGCATCACAGATATGTTTTCCGAATACGTTTCTATTATCTTGCTTATATGTCAACAGCAACATATTAAAGAAAAAAAGAATACTAGTACATGAAAATCTTGGATTTCTTCGTTCAACATAGAAATCACAACAACATAGCTGGCGTTAACACAGATCTTGAACAAACGACACATGTTATCTATTAAAAACATACAGATAAAACTTCATGAGACATAACAACACAACATGAATACTGAACACTTGAATCAGACACCGCCAGAAACAGATTCAGTTCTCGTCTACACCAAGTCAAAAACGTTTTGACAAGCAGAAGACACAACACCGGTCCAAATAAGGTAGTGGCAAGTTCTGGTTCTCCGACCCTCAGCTCATTTGTCGCTGGATCTTCTCCCTGTCCCCTGTACGGACTGGGAATCCCCTGACCCCTGAGACGATTCTGGGTCCACTAGCTGGGAGGTGGCTCGTCCTGGTTGCTGTCCTGTCGCTGGAAGATGTAGGTGGCCACATCCTGGAGCCGACTCAGGACCAGGCTTCCCATTCCTGATACAGGGGAGCTAGGGCCGGTGGAAGAATTGCTGGAAGATTGGTTCCCTTCAAAAGGAAATTATTCGATAATGCAAGCATACCATCTTGTCACATACTGTTCATTGTATACGGCTAACATGTTTAAAAATGTAATGTACGGATGAAAATAAAAATAATTTGTCCTTAACAGTGTCAAAAACATAAAGCCGAATTTCCTTGAAATTAACTTTTTTCTACACCTAGTTTGATGAATAATCAATATGGCTTTGTAATGCTTTCATCTGATCTATCAAACAAAACTTGCTTGTAACTTAGTTGGGAAAAAAACTTTTGTAACATCAAGTAGCACATCGTCGAAAACCTACAGCAGTCTCACGTGAACGCTTAATGTAATTCAGAGACAACTCATTGGACTAAAAGTGGTTTCCGTTTCATGAATTTTAATCTCTGTCCAACAATGAGAAATCTGTGTTTAGAAACGAAGAAAGTGTAATGAAAAAATTGTCATTTCCAAAAGCATTCAAACGATTTGTGAAAATTCCTTCACGAATGTGTAAGGGGCTAATCAGAACAGGAGTTGAATTATTCACGAGAACGAAAAACAGTTGGTGAGTTGGTACACCGTCAGTAAGCGTATGCTAGACTGATTGAGTGCTTTAACACGATGAATATCACATTCAAATTGATCTGAAGCAAAGTGAGCATATGTATGCGCTCACGTTTGATTTACAGCAGTTCTATAATCTCTTTGAGATAAAAAAAAAAAAAAACATTATAAATGATACTACGTGTACATAAACTATTCAAATCACTTATAAATAAGTCTATTATTGTTGTGGTATTTCTAACTAGGTAGTGCATTTTTTTCAAAATAGAGGTTTGTACATTTGTTAGATATATAAAGAATCTTTCTACTTCTCACACAAATGACACAGCACACAATTAATGATTAACACTTCGAAAAATTACATGATGTGCAGATTTTAACTATCATTTGTGATTCACTCGAAGACAAAAAAAATCAAACAAAACGAAATAAAATACATAAATTGCAAGTGGTTTTTTACGGTTCCAATATTGTGAACACGAGATGCAAAACTCAAGAAATTTCTTTTTAGTTTACTACAGAATAACGACAGATTCTACTTCATAAGCTTTTGTTAATGATATACCTTGGCACTGCTGAAGTATCAGGTCATTTCCTACATGTTGAAGAATTTCTTTTTTAATTTCTTTCAGAAGGAAAAGTTGCGGTATCGATTCATTATACTTTCTTCATTTTTGGTAGTTAAAAAGTCTGGCGTTGAGACATACATATAAAACCTTATTTCTATGAGAAGATCATAAACTCCTCTAAACGATATTATCGCCACTTGAAAATATTCTCTACTTCCTTCTAAATTGGGTTGCGTTGGTTTTATATTTTCACACATATGTAACGCAGCTAAAATAAATTTTTTAACGGATATGGTTACCACTTCTTTTAAGATATTCAAGAATAATTTAAGATTGAATCATGACTAACAAATGTTACATGGAGTTCATAAACTCAAAAATACTATAGTCTACAACGGTATACCTCGTGGTGCTCTTGTGACGGGGACGTGTGGTGAGGCCAGTGGAGTGTTACTGTATGGGGGTGAAGAAATGGGGGTCACAAACTTGCTAGTGGTGGCCCGCGTCAAGAAATCGTCAAGTTCCTTCATCGTCAGTTTGTTGTGCAGAGTTTCCAAGGGGTGGAGGCTTGGCACCATGTTGAATCCCTCGAAAGCTGAAACAGCACATAAAATATGGTCAGTATACACAAATCTATACCCGAGAGTATGCTGACTTAGTTGTTAACTTGACTAGATATTGATTCAACCATCCACATAAATTTATATACCTGTAGCAGGGTGGGTAAGTTGTAAACCTGCCTTAATATTGACTTCAACCATACACCTTAATTACTTTCAAATCTAGCTTTCTCTATACACTCTTACACCACACCTTACCTGACCCAATAAGAAGTATTGTTCTGATTTATTGAAATAGTATAAAAGTGTATTATCATAACTATTTTACTGATTAACCATGCGAGCAAGTTGATATCCGCATGTTTCATTATACATAAAATTAAATATATAATTTGGATAATACATTACATCAAGAAGAAATAGAGAGGGTATTAAAATGACTGTTTTTCTTATATAATATATAACCAAGATTATGTCAAATTCAGTGCTGAGAATAAATCTTAACAGAGCAAACTCCTTTATTGTTTTATAAACATGAAACTTGAAACAATGTGTTTTCAAAATAAAACACACGTTTTCTTTTCTTTTTTAATCTTCATAAGGGGTACATAGTAGCAGTAACAGTATTAGTTATGGTGTGAAACAACTGAAATGGTTTGCATAAAGTTAATTAATGCAAAAAAGGGAAGGGATAGGAAACAATACACCACAGCAGCCAGCAAAGAGATAAACCTTGAGAAGGTTCCTCTTCTGACAAAGGACAGGGCACTGAAACAAGCAAACAGTAGCTATCTACAGACCAAAGTCTTAAGGGAGTTTTCTCTTTGAAAGAGTAGTGGTATATTTTCTAAAAGATACAAGTATCAAAGACAGTTAAAGAATTAAGTTTTCAGAGATTTCTCTCTTTGGAAATCAGTATGAGCTTGCTTTATGTTCTAGTTTGCAATTACAAGTGCAAAATTCAGTTTTTGAAATTCCTTTTTATTTTCATTGTAATAGTATTGGTATTTTTTTCACAGGAGAAGAGTTCCAAAGACACCAAAGTAAAAAATTGTGGAAAAAAAAAATGAAACTATAAATTTAAAGAATTATTTGATAGAAATTATATTATAAATACGATTTAAAAACTGGAAAATTGTCTGCTGTATCTCAAAAGAAGCCTTCTAGCTATCCAGTGTAAACTGATTGGAACAATTAGTGCTAACTGAATGAAACTGCAATGAACACACTTTGATACATACCATTTGATCCTGTCAAAACATAAAGACATGCATTGAACAAAACAATGTAAAGTGTTACCTTTAGCAGTAGAGGTGCAATTACTCAACAAAAATCAAAATGGAATAAAAATATATAATTCAAAATAAAAAATATCAATAAATCTGAAGTTTTCTATTCAACAAGCTTATGAAACTAAAATATGCTTGAGTTTAAGGTTCACTGTTAAAAATTCAAAAAGGTATGAAATTAATCTGGTAAGCTGAACATAATGTAAAAAATAAGTTAAATAACGCAATGTTCCAAGCTTAAGAATCTACCATTGTTTGATGTTGCATTAGGAAAGCACCCAATCAATGTTGTTTTGAAGCCCCAGAACATTTCAAGTAGTATTTTACAACAGAGAAGGCAGGAGAAACGAAATAAATTGACAGTCACTTCTTATAGACACTGAAGAAGGGTTAGCACCACGATGCACAAAAAATACAACCAAGGGATCAACCAAGGAGATGTGGTATTCCATTATCTATTAAAGGAAGGGGATCAAAAGTTCTGACAATTTTTTCTTAAAAAAAGTAAACCGATGGTGATAACTTTCTTTACCATCATATGATGGAAGTTAATTAAGTAAACATAACTTAGATAAGGTTTATGAATAAACAGTCATCTGTACTTTTATAATGGTAAGCCACATAGCAAATTAAAAAAAATCAAAACTCTTTGTTTTCAAGTTATTTCATTTTAGATTTATTATCAGTTAGAAAACAATTAAAGCTGGCAATTGTTATAGCTCCTTACATTAGAAATAAACAAATATATTTCAAATGAAGCTTTTGATCCCATCCTATTTGAAAATGTTATTATAAACTTACAAAACTGTACATAAATATATATATAATTATACTAATAAATTTTGCAAACATATAAAAGATAATTTGCAATGCTCTTTTGGGGCCACTTTTTTGGCAAAACAAGAAAAGTATTGTTAAATATATAATTATACAATGGCACTGTATAAAAAAAACAGATTATGTATTAATGATTAATGAAGCTCTAAATTAGACCTACATGCATTTCAAAGATTCAAGCCATACATTTGACATCTACAGTCATTTTTCTTGAAAAGAACATGAGGGGCGAGGGACATGCTTGACCTTTATTATCTGTATAGACAACATGCTAGCTCTTGCAGTGTTAAGACGTCATTCAACCGCTGAGGCCCACAAAGTGGACAGTGTGTACTACAATGACCATGACCCCTACCAGCTGTATTAGACCCCCAACTGGATGCTGATCTAGACCTGCACATGTTCACTTCTCTCTGTATGATGTAGTTCTCTAGAAGGAAATTTCATTTACAAGAAAAAATGAAATCAATTCACTGTATCATATTGTGCGCTGGACTGCATAAAATGATATTCAAATTCACTGCCTTTTAAATAAATCCATAAATATGTTCCCCTAATTCTTGATTTATTAGATTTTATTTAAAGATCTTGATGAATTTTGTTTTTTAATTAATAACTACCACACATGCATTCACTAAAGTATACCAATAAAGCTCACATTCATTGAAAAAATTATACCAAAAAATTCATAGAGCTCTATAAATCTAATATACAAGAAAATCAAACAAAGGCCAAATGTTGAATTAATTGCAATGCAAACAACTAAATATTGTAAGGTTTCATGTAGGACCAGCCAATGATCAGAAGCTTAAGTTGTAAAACACACAAGGAATTTCCAGAATGGATTAGGAGCCCAATCATTCCACACTGGAGTAAAAATTATCCGGGACCTGCTGCAATTCTACAGTACGAGACTACCAATACATGAACAAGTGTCCATACCTTTGAGGGTCTCAGGATTCAGGTAAAACAGACTAGAACAAGAGTTCCTTCTCTTGTCGCTGGCCAAAGGTAGATGAACAGTCAGATAGTGTCTATCATACAGATCTGAAATGGAGAACATTCACTGTGAATTGAGTGCCTGTCATAAGAAAATGGTATGAACTAGTAATTATAATAAAATAACTGGAATTTACTTTCTGAAAAATATGTACATATCATTTAATATATGTTATTTCAAGTTTCATTAAAAGTACATGCACGGATCTAGGGGTTGGGGTCGGGGGGGGGGGGGGGGGGGGGGGGGGTCTAGCAGAGGGGTCTATTCAAATTTTTTTAAATTACAACATAAAATTCCAAAAATATGCCCCCCGGAAAACTTAAACAAGTGAAAAGCTGTCAATGTGACAGCAAACCAGGTTTTCTTTTATGAAAACTGTATCCATAATCCATGTCAACCCGTATCCAGTGAAATGGAGTACCCTACATGTATATGCAACATTTTGCCAAAAAATGACTGAGTTCAAAAGCTAGTATTTTTTTCATAAATTATCGAAAATCAAAATCCTAGCAATATGCACACCTCTGATATATGTACAATTGATCTGCAAAAGAACAACTTCCTATCTTGAGAACTGTAGGAGGAGTTATCCGTACAATGAGGGTACCCTATTTGCAATATTTTGCCAAAAAATGACTACGTTCAAAAGCTCGTACTTTTTCGATAAATTATCGGAAATCAAAATCCTAGCAATATGCACACCTCTGATATATGAACAATTGAACTGCAAAAGAACAACTTCCTATCTTGAGAACTGTAGGAGGAGTTATCCGTACAATGAGGGTACCCTATATGCAATATTTTGCCAAAAAATGACTAAGTTCAAAAGCTGGTATTTTTTCGATTAATTATCGGAAATCAAAATCTTAGCAATATGCACACCTCTGATATATGTACAATTGATCTGCAAAAGAAAAACTTCCTATCTTGAAAACTGTAGGAGGAGTTATCCGTACAATGAGGGTACCCTTTTGGCAGCCGCCCCCCCCCCCCCCCCCCCCCGCCCGCCCGCCATTTTCACCATTTTAATAACCGGATTTTTCCATTGGAAAACCCGGTTAAAAAACTGTCAGACCCCCCCCCCCTGGAAAAATTATCTGGATGCACACATGAAGGAGAAGTCACAAGGTGTGAAGGACCCTGATTCAACAGTATGCACAATGAGTCAATGACTGATGGACATGGGAAGAGAGCCCTACCATGCCTGTCCACCTTGGGTTCCGCAGGTTTATCCTCCAGGCTCCTACTTCTCTTCTCCTCTAGGCTCTGGGACCGCACCGGCTCCGCTACAACAGACAATGGGCAGTGAAAACATGGACATCAAACTCTTCAACAAAAACAGCTCTGTACATCTGATCAACAATATATGAGGACAAAATACATTTATGATCATAGCATGTTAAATTTTTTTTTTTTAAGTTGAAAATGGAATTTTATTCAAACACAATCGGAATCAGATGGTGAAATACATTGCTTAGGTTATTTCATTTATCTGGAATTTAATTATACTCATAATCATTGAAATTACATGAAGGTTATTTCATATGATTGAAGATCAACAATTTGTCTAGATTTAAATAATCGATATTTAATATAATTGTCTAAATACATATACCTAATGTACTTTTATTTTGACTGATATGAAATCATTATATTTTTTATTTCTTGACATTAGTATAGGAATGGATCATGCAACCTCTGAGTTTGTGAGAAATACATTTGCCTGATATTTACAGGAAGCATGCACTTCACATGATGGAAAGTTTTACTATACATAAATGGATCTTTCAATATTATTTTGAAGTTATCATGCCATAAAAGTTTTGACTGTTAATTGATATAATGGTAAAAGGAGAGTGGCAGGGTATTATCAAGATTATGGAAGCTGAAATTAAAATAGTATTCCTATTACGATTCATTTCACCATCAGGAAAGAGATAAGGATACATATCTATATTTCTTGTATGATGTGTCAATAAAATGAATATGGAAATCTGTAAAATAAGCTACATGTATATCTGCAATTAAATCTATAATTGTAATGTAGTGTTATCTTACATGGAATTACTTTAATTACTGTGGGTTCGTCAGAATTTGTCGGGGTTCAATTTTCATTCAAGTTGATTTCTTAGGCCTGTCTCGCCGACAAATTTACATACATGTGTATTACATTACAGTATGATACTATCTAACTGAAATAGATGAAAATCTACAACAATTGGCCCCCTTGAAATTTAACGATTCCACAGTACTCATTTTAATAAAAGCCCCCAGAATAGGGAGAAGCAATGGAAGATGCTTTAATCCATAAACCAAGCAAAATGTCATAAAAAATATATATGTGCATAAGATATCTAAAAATGTGACTGTGTCAAGGTATTTTATTTCAATAGTTCATCAAAATCAAATTGTGAAGTGTGATGACACATGTTACATTCAAGTACAAAACTGTAGTATATTTTCCATCACTTCTTTGTTTCAGAAAAGTCATTCTTTTTTTAAAAAAAACTCTAGATATTTTAATGCATGTATGAAAAAAGTTAAGCATTACCCTTAAATGTGTACACATACAGAATAACAAACAAGTTTACAGGAATTAGTTTCAACCATCAGATATTTCTCAAGAGCAGACCTGTGGTCAGGTTTCTCAGCATACAGAACATCACAGGATAAGATAGGGTTTTTTAAAAAAAATTTTTAAATATTACTGAACAAATGTATTACACGTAACATTCTACACAACCATTGACCTGGGTGCACATTTTTACAGATATTTTTACGTAACTACAGACAGGTGCAAATCTTACCTGGACTAACAAATCGAACACGAGATTTGGTTCTCCCGACAGCTTGTGTGACAATATTGACAGAATATCAAACACATTCCCACAATGACACGGAGATTTTAATTAATGTTCTGTGACATACCTCGCCATGTGCAAACAATAGGCATACAAAATGCCATAACATCATTTTCTCCTATAATTCTTGCCATCCACCCCTCTCCCCCACCCCCCCTTTCATCCCATAAAAAGAAATATGAATGATATATGATTTAAAAATGATAATAACTGATATTGTTATACTTTCATGTTAAATACTGAAATCTGATTGGTTAAGACGCAGTTAATAATATTTACTATTACCCTCAGCGTTAGCAACGCACTTGGCAACGGGTAACATTAAAAAATGTTACATGCGCGAAAATTATGCGTGTACGGTTCGCTGTAGAATTCACGTTATTCCTATATAAAAGCAGTAAAATTTTCTTAAAAATTTTAAAAAAGACATTCAGTATAACAAAATAAATAGTGCCTGTTTGGGAGGATAAAATTTTCTTAAAAATTTTAAAAAAGACATTCAGTATAACAAAATAAATAGTGCCTGTTTGTTACCCTCCCAAACAGGCACTATTTATATAATAACTGAAGTCATTTCACTAATTATATAAGAAAAAAAATTCACAGCAACATCCATTTACCTAGAGCTATAAACCTTAGCATGTCATTTAGAAGAAGCTGGTCATAAAAAAAAATATAGCATATACTATGAAAAACATTTTAAAAAAATTCCACTTAAAAGAAAGTACAGGAGTAAACAGACAGGAATGACTATACATGTACTATTTAAAGATGTGAGCACATAATACACAGAACTGAATTACAGTCTTACCTAAAGACTCCATGTCCTGATGACTGTTTGAAGATGGAGACAGGATTTCTATAGGTTCAGACACTGATGCTATTGGCAGGTTGGAGGGCTTCTCTTCCTGTAATTCATCATCAGGTAATTCAAATTGTTCTAATTTTCTATTGACAAAAATTTTAATTATACCTGTATGTTATAACTATACCTATTTATGTCAGTCTGAATAATGTACTGTACACAGGGCTATTTTTGCCTTTCTACACTTGCAAACAGTTTTGCCCCGGCCGCTGTCTTACATTCGACCAGACACATTATGTTTAAAAAGAAATAAGTTGAGGCATTGAAATTCATCTTAAATTTGCCCGCTGACACTAAGGGCGAAAGGGGCAAAAATAAAAGGGTGACAAATATTTCCCTGTGTATAGTATTAAGGAATTCAAGTAATATCATAACTGAAGGTGATTGACAAATGAAAACATAATACATGTAGGTATGTTTGGAAGAACATCTTGTTTCACAGTGGTGCCTCAGTGATGATTGAGATATAAGTAAATTGAGATATTGAGATGAAGTATAAGGTAGTGGTAACGGAATAAGTACCTTGTGTTTCTTTTCCTCATCGTGTTCTGGGTCACTGCCCCAGTCCCACTCTGGAATCGCAGGGTCCGCATTTTTACTGGCAGGTTCTGACACTTTCACAGCCTGTTACAGTAAAACACGGTTATAATGAACACTTTTATAATGAATTGACACTAACAGCAAGTGATTTGCATTCCCTGTGATTTTATTTCATGTTGTAAACCTGACAGATAAAACGAATTACACTTATAACAAAGCAAAATGGCCAGTCCCCGGCACTTAGTTAAAAGCGTGATTTACTGTACCGAACCAATTTCATACACAGACTTCATTATCAACCACAGAATAAACAAAAAGGAAGAGAGTGAAATTCACATTAATCTTATACAGGTCAAAATTAACATAGTTTTCATTTTATGCAAATATCAATTTTCAATTCTTGAACAATAACAGCTTAAATCTAATTTGTTTCAATCATGGAATTCCATGAAACAAAAAAAAGATACCTGGAAGCAAAACAAATGTCATGCATTTCCCCTACCTTAACTTTCGAATCCTTCACTACATCATTTTTTAATTCTGATTCACGGACAGGCTCTGTTTTGAACTTTGACTCATTCACTGGTTCTGTTTTGAACTTTGACCCATTGACTGGCTCTGTTTTAGACTTTCTTTCATCAACTGACTCAGCCTTCAGTTTGATTTCATTCTCAGATTTCAGTCTTGATTCACTAACTGGTTCAGTCTTGAATTTGGAATTACTGGCTGGTTCAGCTGTCACGCTGGACTCTTTGACTGGTTCACTCTTGAACTTTGACTCCTTGACTGGTTCACTCTTGAACTTTGACTCCTTGACTGGTTCTGGAGATGCGCTCTTGTGATCTCCCTGTTCTGCTTGACTGATGAGATTGATATCGTCCATATTGTGTACATTGTTGTGAGCATGCTCAAATATGTCTGCCTCCTCAAACTCTTCCTGTTCCTGTATGATTATTGGAGCCGACACTGGGCGGTCATGGAAGTCTCGGGGCGACTTGGACCACTGGTACTCTCCGTATTTGTGACACTTCTTCTCCTCTTTTTCTTTTGCTGTCTCTCGCTTCATCTAAAAAATTTAATATAACATTGTTTCATTTAAAGAAATCATTTCTTATTGATAACTCTCGACAAAATCATGATTTCTTATCATTGTCTTCACATTTGAAGTGTTGATACAACAACATTACCAAAGAGCCGTTGGGATTTCTGTAGGCCATTGACTTGGACTGTATAAGAGGGTAGTGGAAACCCTTCTCCCCGTAGCTGTACGCACCCGGACTAAAATGAAGCTCAATGTGAAAGCGTTCATCTGATGTGCTATCCTGAAATATGCAAACAATCATAAATGCAAAAACATCACACCCTTAACTTTGATTGAATTTTGGGGAAATTACAAATTACATGTTCTCTGACAATCATGTAGATTACAAATTACATGTTCTCTGACAATCATGTAGATTACAAATTACATGTTCTCTGACAATCATGTAGATTACAAATTACATGTTCTCTGACAATCATGTAGATTCCCATGCCAGACCCTAACTTACTGATGGATGGACAGACAATACAATACAGATGGACAAAAACACTGATTCAATCATACCCCTCCAAGTTTGTTTTTTGGGGTGAGTGTATTTTCATATATATAATCAAAAACATGGTAAAACACATTCTAGCAATTCAAATCCCTGTAGTTCTGTATCCTTAGTACCTTGCTAGGGTCCTCAAACATCATGATGATGATCTGTGTCATGTAGTTCAGTTCTGGAGTGTTGTTGATGAAATCCAGAGCCTTCCTCCACTGCTCCTCGGCATTCTCCTGTACAACACAAATAACGATACTCAGTGAGTAGTTTGCTAAATAAAATAAATCAGCGCAGTCAAAAAAGTGTATAAAGTACTGGTACATGTACCAACAATCAGAACTTAAGATATGAATTATGAAATTTAGGCCTAGGTTTGAAATATTCTTGCATCAGAATAATCTCTCTGTAATTAATGAGTAAAACAATATGGTGTCATCACAATTCATGCGAATTTGGGTATACATGTCTTCATTTGATTAATTCTATATTATTCAATGAATTCAGTCTTGTTTATTTCTCTACAACATTTAGTAAATTTACACATTTGTTAAGTGCTATTTGTTTTGGCTATTGAACAAAAAACCTTTAAATTTATAAAAGATTGCTGGGATGAATTTCCTAAATTGTTTCAAAACTGCATGACATTGCCAACAATGCAACCTATTATCAACAGAGTATAACTCAGTCAAAAGGAGGTTCTAGACAGCTTAACACTCTGACACACAAACTTACATCACGAAGGCCTCCGTATCTCAGCATGTTTAAAAGGGAGTGAATGTGACTCTCGCTGGTAAAATAGAGGCGAGTCCTCACAAATCTCTCAGGGGAAGCAACCCCTAAGGAGTATCTGAAATAAAATGTGTAACTTACATAAATTTATGGAAACAGGAAGTATTTAATATCAATTATTGTTGTACTGTAGCACTCTCTGAATTTTTCCAGTTAGAAAAGACATAAAATATTGCAAAAACTCATCAACTTTCTAAAAAAATCCCCACAAAACATATTTAAATAAAGGCTACAATTGTTCATTGTTCACATAAATGACCTCATAAAATGACAATAAAACGTACATTAGGCATTTACCCTGTTTTAACTTCTACAAGATGGATTAAGAATAATTAAAACTTAAAGGCAATTATATATGCTGAGGCTTGCCTAAAAAAAATCTACTAGGTAAAATGCTATTTTGGCTAGAATGGCAAATTATGATTGATGTGAGTACTGAGATGGACTCACAGAGAGTTGAGTCTAGTTGACTCGTCCTCCTCATCGGGGCTGACACACTGCACCATGTCACTGCGGATCTTCCTCATCAGAGGCGTGCACACACTCTGGGAGATGTGGAGCTTCTCATCGACAGTGATCCCATACTCCTACAAATCAATTAAAAATCTTATGTGATCCCATACTCCTACAAATCAATTTAATATCCATACAGTGATCCCATACTCCTACAAATCAATTAAATCTCCATGTAGTGATCCCATACTCCTACAAATCAATTTAATATCCATGTAGTGATCCCATCCTCCTACAAATCAATTTAATATCCATGTAGTGATCCCAACCTCCTACAAATCAATTTAATATCCATGTAGTGATCCCAACCTCCTACAAATCAATTCAATCTCCATACAGTGATCCCATTCTCCTACAAATCAATTCAATCTCCATACAGTGATCACATTCTCCTACAAATCAATCAACTTTGAATAAAAGTTAAAAAGATTCAATACCGCTGAAAAGGCATGCAGCCTTATGAGTAATCACATACTAGACTCATCTGAAAGCAGTTCAATTTTCTGAATATAAATTTATTTATAATTATTAATTTCTCTTTTAAAATTAGGAAAATGGTTTACATGTAATGAGAAAAAAGGATCCTCTTAAAACTATATTTATTTATTTGTGTACTTTACAAAAACAACCAAAGAAGTTAACTTGTTTTTTATCTAATATAATGTACACTATGAGCACTTCTCAAACAATGAAAATAATATCATGCAAGTAAATTTTGTGTTCTTATTACAACCATACGAAAAAGGCTGGTTTGCAGCAATAAATTTTCCGACAAGGAAGCTCTCGCGAACCTCGCAGAATTTTCTTGCTTGGGAATAAAAGTTGGTTTACAGGTAGCCCTATATGACCTGTACTATACCTGAGGTATAACGATGTCTGCCAAAGCTTTGGAACATTCAAACAGCTCCTTGGCCCCCTCATACTGAATGGTCTTCTGGTTGTGCTGTAGGTCGTACTTGATGCAGTCGTATATATCGGGGATCTTACTGACGTCAAATCGGCCATCCTTCATCTTGAAGTCCTTCTCCAACTTGGCCCAGCGGCGAATTAATAGTTCCCATGACTCTCCATGATACAGCTTCAGATCTGAAATGTCAAAATTTTCATCACAATTTTGTAACAGTTTACATTTTGCCTCCTTTAAGAGAATAATGTGGATTCATTAGAATTTGTATGGCTCAATTTCAATGTTATTCATGGGTAACCCTCCCCCATTTACATCCTCAACAAAAACAAATTTTGAAAGGGTCGATTTTCTAATGCAAAACCAAAGCATCCAAGAAATATCATCCTTACGATAAACCTAAAAACTCACATTCCACGAAAATTGACCCCCAAGAATTTAAATGAGAGTAGTAACATAACTAAATTTCACTCACCTCTTGTTCTGTGCTCCAATTTAAGTGTTCTAATTTTGGCAGTGAGCTCTTTTACCATGCTATACACATGTTCACAGAGTTTTCTTGGATTCTTGATGAAGTCCAGTGCCTTAATGAGAGATTCACTATAGGTAGGTGCCAACTGAAATAAAAAGAAATTTCAGTAAACACTTTTCAAAATGTCAATATGAGTGCTATGACTTTTACTATATTTAAAAACTAATGATTTTGAAATTAACAGGGCAATGTTTATTCATCAATCCTTAAATTACATCAAAACAATACTCTACATTATACTTAGGATGTATTATATTTGATGGAAAACAGTTTTCGACAGAAAGGCATGGATTTGATGTATTGCATTTTCTCTTAAAACTGAACTTTTCTTATTTTACAACAATTTATAAAATATTTCTACAACTTATATCAATATCTCTCATTTGCACTGATGTCAGCGCAAGGCAGTCTTTGATGTGGGAGGAAGCCAGAGTACCAGAAGGAAACCCATGTGTTCAAGCGACCCCCATGCCCTATTACATTCCACCAATGACAATCACTGAGATTGTGCTTGGGTTGCAGCAGTGAGAATAAAGTGAATTGTTCACTGTACTACTTGGAATGCGACTATTTATCTAGAGTTATGTTCGACATTTGGCAATGTTTTTGAGGCAGAGGGAACATTCTATCTAAATGCTCATTAGAACACACAGCCAAATATAATACATTTGTGGTACCTTGAAGTAATCGTCTTCATCAAACTCCTTGTCTTCATTCAACATGTGAGTCAGCCTCTCTTTCACCCTGTAAAGAAGAATTTTGGTTCATTAAGTTTTTCCTTATAACTACTTTATAAAACTCAACAATCATCATCAATATTAGTGTCAGATATCAACCAATTTCTTCCTTTTTTTTTGGCTGTTTTGAACTTTTAATCTTTTTGGTACTGAAAATATTTATCAGTATAGTCAAAAGTTTTCAAAAGTATTCAAACTACAAATCAAAGTCATAAAAGTGCCGACTAAATCATCTAATGGTACTTCAGTACCTGTATTTAATCATGCTGCAATGTCTTTATGTGTTTGTATTGCCAAATGTGCAGGTATAAATTGTACATACTTTAAATACTTTCTAGATAAATACATCTACTAACTATTGGAACATGAGGCTATAAATGTCACTTATAAATCATATTATTTAAAGGAAAAACTCTGGATTATTCACATACTATAGTATAAACCTTAATTAAGGTAAATTTTATACATCAGGTAATATTCAATACATTTATAGGATAAAATGACTGTTAAAAAAAAAGCATGGATCACATATACTGGTATATTCCATGTACTAGTACATGTACATGTAATATTAAAAGGATTAAAAATACTATAAGAATTATGATGTTTTTATATACCTATAAAAGAAATA
Source organism: Magallana angulata (assembly GCF_025612915.1). NCBI lineage: Eukaryota > Metazoa > Mollusca > Bivalvia > Ostreida > Ostreidae > Magallana > Magallana angulata. The sequence continues at coordinate 47,016,089 of NC_069115.1, forward strand.
CATGTTGTAAGATATTCATTGTAATATTATAAGCTTAGGGCAAATAGCAAAATGCCCTCTTTTTCTAATAGACTCTAAATCTACACATAAAAAATGTATGTTCCCTAATAAAACTGTACTCTCTCTATTCCAAGAAATAAAATATAATGCATCACTCAATCCCCATATGTGGAAAACATATGGAGTATTTAGAATACACCTCACTGAACATTTCATATTCATCTGATGCTACTCTAAACAATGGCATTTATTACAAACTGTGCAAAAAGTATACTATATCTGAGGTAGATATATGAATAGAGGTCAAAAGGAGATAATCAGAGACAAAGACATGAGAGTGCTAGTTTCTTTGCTTGAATTTATCAGTTTAAGAGATAGGCACATGCAACATCGCTAAATACATTTCAAAATGGCACTGATCCAAGTGAATTTTCCCCAGTGTTCTAATATTAATCAAATACTGCGAGTAAAGCAAAAGTCTCGTTTTGTTTTGTTTTTTAATTTCTACGTTATATTCAAATAATAAGCAAGTACATGTACAACATACCATGAGAACATGAGCAAATGGTAAACTCACCTATTTCCAATATGACAGTAAAATTCAAACTAACCTTTTTATTCAGTTGGTCAGAATTGAATTTATGTATACTTTGTCTTCAATAATTTTCATTTTAAAGTTACATGCATAACACACATTTCAAAGGAATAAGGATAGTGTCTCATTTCAAAGCTGAGAGAAGAAAATGTGTGGCTCAATAACAAGGCTTAGCCTAGTGTTATAATCAAACTGCTGCTGAAAAATCATCTATCAAAGAGAATTCGCAATGGACAAGACTTTGTCATACAAGATTATTTTAAAGCATAGCTATATGAAACATTGTCCTGAAAAACTCCTTTATGGCCAAAATACATATATCTGAATAAGAAAACAGTGGAATAAAAAAAATGATGCATCAGGCGTTGCTTTTGTTAGATATTTACCGATCTTGCAATCTGAAAGCAATAGCCAAGACTACACCAATGTTGATCATTCAATAGTTACATCTAGTCATCATTGTATAGTACTACCTAAAATAAAATACTGAGAATTGTCAGCTGGATTAAGAATTATGGATTTAAATACCTTATTTCAGAGCACATATACTACATGTACCAGTAAATCAGCCAAAGAGTAAATTGAGTTCAAAAGAGAAAGAGATGAGCTATTTTAAAGTACATGTACTACTCCAGATGTGTTTTGAGATGAAAACTTCAAATTGTTAAATATTAGTGGCTAGACCAGAGCTGTTACAGGTGATTCACACACGGAGAGCGAGATAAGACAGATAAACGTGTTTACACTTGTTGGTACTTGGAGGTCTCCCCCTGTTTGTCCAGCAGACCGTTCGTGTTGGCGCTCTTCACCATCTGTACCAGGATCGGAGGCAGCTCCCCCTCCAAGGCTAACAGCCCCTAAATAATTTCATATGCTTGTGAATATTCGTGTACTTAATAAATAGAATAAAATTGGTTAAAATATCAAAACAATTCTGATTTCAGATTCCAGGGCTGCGTTTTACAAAAGAACTTACCACTTACGACCAAATTAATGAATGTTTATTAATCACAAACTAATCAATATTTTATTGTTATAATTGTAAAATATAATTATGGAAATCAAAATAGGTGTAAATAAATGGTTTGATATAAATTTTGTTCATCAAAGACCGTTCCATGAGACTGAAAATATTTATGACTCTGTCGTAAGTTCTTTTGTAAAACGCAGCCCTGAGTTTTGAAACATAATAAATTTCAAGTTCATGTATTTAAAGAGAGGAATGTTGTCTATAGAATTGAAAATTATGAGACACAGTGACATGGTAGAACTGTACTTATTCTATTCACCGTATTCAGCTATCTTTACACAAATTTGCAATTGTTAAAAGTATTAATGATCCCGGGCTTAATATGTTGGGGATCAGCCAATATTGACATCATCATTGAACAAACCTTTGTAAATGCAGCAGCTGTCATTTGAACCCTGCCCTCATCGGAGGCATAGATTTTCAGATCATGTCGGAAAGTACTGTGTAGGCGTAAAAACCCTAGCCCTGGAGATTCAAACTGTCCTGTAAGAAAAAAAATATCTTCAGTCATCAAAGTAGTTTCATCATGTGAATTTTGATTTGTTTGATATCATTTCTAAATGGATTCACTGATTTTACAGATTGCATAAATTCTAATAAATAAAGAGAAAATAACCTGCTCTGATAAATCTACCATATATATTGTGCTAACAATTAGATTACCTATTCAATACTTATATATATATGTATCTGATTTTTGAATTTTTTTCCCTTTGTGATGAACAATGTATTTGAATTGTACCAGTCTTCATCATATGGTTTAATTTTTCATATGAACAATATATCTGACACGTAGCCTGATACATTAAGGTACAAAACATACCCTGGCCCCCTGGGTACAGAGTACGGAATGCTTTCCCTAGCTCCTCTGCCTGCACTTTTCCAGCAGGGGTCAGCTCCCCTCCCCACTTCACAATCAACAGCAAAGACGGGGGGTGAGGCACGTCATCTTAAAGTACAGAAATGTCCTTTATTAACCCCAGCGAACATAATACTATCTTCAAAAAATAAGTCCACAATTTTTTTCAATATGGTTTCCTTTTTTAACACATGAGTTATGAGAACCAAAGATTTCATAATATGATAATTCAAGAAATGTAAAAATAAAATCAAGATTATACAATTTTAAAGTAATAAATCTTGAAAGTAAGTTTGAATAATTTTTTTAAAATTCTGTTTCAGCATATCAAAACATGCATTTAATAAGAGTTTTAAAACAAATCAGAATAGATAGAATCTAATGCATTATATATTAATAAATCCTATAATTAGCGTACATGAGTATAACAATTAATGTAAATCATTAATTCTTTTATCATTTAAAGCTTTATTTCTTTTCCCCAATTTAAAATTTACAATTTAACAAAAAAAACCAAAACAGCTAGAATTTAAAACCAAAAGCAATGTGAAAAGCAAAATAAAAATTGGAAGGGAGGTAACAAATACAGGTTGTGTACCCAGAGTTGTCTCTCTTTCTTCAAAGTGATTTTCGTGTTTTTAAAAAAGAAAAACTACAGCAACACTAATATATAGACAAAATACATGTACTTGACATATTAAACTAAAGGCAAAGAATATCATAATTAAGTTAATTTTACCACGCAAAAGACACAATTTTAATTGAGATATACATAGAAATTTAGTATTTGTTAAAAGCTACCGGTAGATATTAAAAAGGTTCATGAACCTATGAATGAAACACTCTGGGTCCACTCCCCGATATCTGTGCACACACTGGGTACAGACCCTCACTGGAGGTGGCAAAGGGCCGCCCTGAGGGCTGATACTTCAGCTGAATCTTTCTGTGGATGCCAGTAAATTTGTACCTAGAGAGAGGACCCAAAAGATCAAACATTCTCCAGACCTCTATTAATTATTGCACTCGTGTTATTAAAAAAAAAAAACAAAGAAAAAAAGCGGGATCAGAGACGTTTACTTTGGCGCAAGCTGTATGCAAAAAAAAACCACATGCAGCGTAGCTTAAAAGCAAAGCGGTTGTAAGAATGAATCCGTCTTTCTCGATTCCTCACTGTGCAAAAATAACAACACTGAGAAAATGATAGAATCCACCACCATGAGGAAAGAACTTGGCTTCATAGTCTGTTAAATTGATTTTGACAAAAATAAGAGTTATCAATGACCCGTTTGTATGTACTGAAAAGAATCTTGTGCTAGTCATGAGTAATTCTATAGACTAAAATGAATATTAAACTTTTTGAAATGAAAAATTATTAATATGATGCATTTAAGATTGCTGCCATGTTTTTTCCATTAACTGCAATGAGCTGATGAGAAGCAGAGCCAAATAAGTATTTCATGATGTACAAAATCAAAACATGATAAATAAATAAATGAAGCATGCAGATGAATGAAGTGTGACTAGATACACAACACAAACTGTCTAGTACGTGATTAACAAGGCGAGACTACTAGTCAGTTGTTATGACATGAGTACGATACAGACTACACACCGTCTTCACTAGAAGACCGCTTAGATTTGCGGTGTCCGAATGGCTGGTATTTCAGCTGAACTTTGCGATTAATCCCTGAGAAATGACCGTACCTAAAAATTTAACAGGGACAGACACAGTTAACAGAGTGTATACACTATACATGTATTGAGCTGATGAAGGCTAGATATATACATCGTACACTGACCGTTCACCTCCCAACAGACATATCCGATTAGTACTATATAACAATCAGTTTGGCACGTGTGTACCTATACATAAAACACACTAACCACTTCCTGCAACCTGTTCTCTACGTGTAGCTGTTTTACAAAACATCTAATGACAAAGAAAACAATGGTTTTGAAGCTTTCTCAACTAAATGCCATATTACATTCAAGATTTAAAACTTATCATTCTGCACAAAAGTAAACTTTGCTTTTGTTGGCAACATTTGCTTTCTATTGTCAGTCTGATGCATAATACACTTGGGTTATAACTCATTTCATCGGGGCCCTGAAACATTTGCATGATGACAGACTGATTATATATATTCCTCTGCACTTCCTCATTTTTTCTTAACTAAATCATTTTTGTATAATATTGCTGAATTTAACAGGAATCTGTTCACAGTGCAATGTGGGGTAAATTATAAATTATCTGCAAATTAAATAATAAATTTGTTTCCTGTACAAAATAGAAATTTAAAAAAAAATATATTGGCAATGTTTATGAACCAAAATCTTATTAAGGCCAAAATAAAATTATTGTTTGTTTGGAATTGCCTCCCACCTCATTTTGTATAATACTGCCGAATTTAACAGGAATCTGTTCACAGTGCAATGCAGGGTAAATTATAAATTATCTGCAAATTAAATAATAAATTTGTTTCCTGTACAAAATAGAAATTAAAAAAAAAATATATTGGCAATGTTTATGAACCAAAATCTTATTAAGGCTAAAATAAAATTATCGTTTGTTTGGAATTGCCTCCCACCTCATTGAAATACCCCCGCTGATCAAATTTTATTAGCAAAATATAAAGGACTTTTCTTTATCTTTTTAAAATTGTTTTTACCAATTTTTAATTTGTTAAACTTCAAGTTTCAAATTTTTAAAATAAAAAAAAATTCCCTCCCTCCTGAGTCTAGAAACCTCCAGGCGGCATTTCCAAACAAATTTTTTTTTAAGAATGGCCTAATATATAGCATGCAAAGTTACATAATGTACATACAAGGCCAATATTAGAGCTTTTTTCCAACTGCAGAGAGGCAAAAAAAAAAATATTGGCAGTCAAAGAAACATGCAAAGTAAGTGACTGCATCTACCAGTAACTTTCTGATTAAATATGAGGATTCCTAGCTGCTGAAAATGTTTTACTAAATAAGACATGTTCATGCTTCCATGGAATTAGTCAAGAACACTTATTAAAAACCTTTTGCCAGAATACCCCCCTCCCCCCAACAAATGTTGCAATATTGAAGTGTCGACTTTATCACAAACTACTAAGAGAACGAACAAAATGTTCTCAAGATAATAAATGGGTAAATAATATATCCAGAAAGTTTGACCTTTGACCTTTTGACATCATGATCAATGATAATGGCCCATCTGCTTCTTTGGGGGTACCTTTGTACCAAGTTCAAAGTAAATTGTAAATAATGCTAAAAATTAACAAGATTTTGTTCAGACAACACTTGGAATTTCAGTAAATGTTGAATATAGGATAGGTATCTGTGGAACAAGTTTTATGTCTGTCCAGTAAAGGGTTCTAAAACTATGAATGAGAAGACACTAGCTTGACCTGAAAGTCCCAGGTATTTTGAACTTGATATTTGACACTGTGACCTCAAAATCAATAAGGGTCATCTTCTCTTTCGGGTATCTGTATACAAAATCTGTATACAAAGTTTGATATCTGTCATCTAAAGGGTTCTAATGATATTGATCAGATAAAATTGATACACTGATCAACTGACAGTTGTATATATTTCATCAAAGGAAGTTGAGGGGTTTAAAAGAGAACCACTATTAAATCTATGGCAACTAATCAAAGTGAGAATTTTCAAAAGAGCTGGTTTTTTTTTCAAATTGTAATTGGAAATGGGAAGACTCTAAACATATAAAGACATAGAAATCACTTTGTGACAAAACATGTGCCAGTAAACTAATAATTCAAGTGAGAACTGCTCCCCAAACTTCTCTATTACAAAACTCACTGGACCTTAATTACAGAGCATCCAAGTTTCATGGACAATGAAGAAAATGACTATAAACTGAAGCAAAAAAAAAAAGGATCATATTCCAGCAAAATATTGCAAGGTAAATTGCGAAAAAATATAAAACTGAATCACAATTCATTGATTAAAAATTTTAAATTGTTTTCTTCTTTACTGCTTACATCTATTAATAACAAGCAGATTTAAAATTCTTGTATTATATTTAGCTTTTAATGTGTATTGAATATCTTAATCAAAGATTAAAAATGGTATAATTATCATAAGAACATGCTGTACAGATTTCTTATGATAGGGAACGACTTACATCTCTAGCACCAGTTTCAGCTGTTGTAGTTTAGCCTTCTTCTCACAGACTTCGGGATCCGACGACTTCTCATTCTCCGACAGAAGAAAGCGGGCAATGTCCAGCACTTCCTGCAGCTGTTTGGGCTTTTTAAGTTTTAAATGTCCTTTCCTGTACCCTTCATACTTCTCAAAGAGCTCAAAGAATCTGTGGGGGTAAAATAACGTCAGTCATATTTAATTTGGAGGTTTTAATAACCAGTAACAATGGTCCTAAACTAAAACTTAAATTTGAATATTGTTTTGCACTTTCAAATTAGAATTTCAAATTAGAATAATGTCAGCAATAAAAAGCCTGAATAAATTGAAAAAGGTTATATGGTCAAGTTACTAAACTAACAGACAAACGTACAAATGTTCATTTACTTCTAAATTTACAATTTTAAACTTCATAAACAAAATTACAATGGAAGTCTGGACTTTCTGGTTTTAAAAATAATGCTACCTACTTTCTATGTTTGACCTCCATTTTCATTTTCTGCTTGGGTGTTCTATCTCCATGACGAATCACTGCTACTACACTTCTCAACTCCATCCTAGGAAATTCAAGTTAACATTATATACTGTCGAAGACTTTTCTTCCAAAGACTATACTTTTCTTTTTTTTTCTAATTCACAATGATTCACATGTGTTTAGCAAAGAGATAAACCAAGAAATGAATATAAAAAAATTAGTTAATGTGATGAAATTGTGATTGTCTACAAAGTTTATTTTGAATACTATACTGAAACTAGTCTTCAATATATAAAGTAAGTTGATTACATGTACATCTACTTGTACATTTCAAACAATTTCTAGCATATTCTCTAGCCAAGTGCCTAATTCATTTGCTACAAATGTCAGGGACCAACAAAAGCCATAAAAAATGATAGAAGTTTTGATTGCAAGCATTAACCACCAACTCAAAACCTCTCCACCTATATGCATGTGCCTTACATGGATCCAGAGGTGGTCGGTACAACAGGGATGTCCTCCGGGGCGGATCCAAGAACCCACGGAATGTGTAACTGGGGGGCAAGAGCTCGCATTATCATGGTCCTGTAATAGGTTTATGAGAACTCCATAAATAAGAATGTATCTCGAGATGAGAATTGTGCATTCATCAAGATAACAACGTACCTGTGCTTGTGGAGACCATAGTTACAAATGTTGTCTCATAATACATAATGATAAACAAAAAACAGAATCTTCAGTAAATACACCATCATTAATTATCACTAAAAAAAAAAAATAATAATTCTCGTGGTAGGGCTTTTCTTTTTTTAATTCAATATAATAAGATTAAAATATCAATTGGACTTACATATAAAAATAATTATATTTGTGATACTGACCCTAATATTTTGGCACAGTCATCATAATACTTTGTAGAGTTCTTGACAAAACTAAATCCGTTAACATCACAGACATAAGATTTCCCATTGGCTCTCAACAAATCAAACCCACACACTGTTTGCTGAAAAAAGAGAAAAACTTACTGCAAATGATATAGCTCAATCATTTATGATGAATGAAATAATTGGGTAATTTTTATGGTAAAAATCACCCACTTTTGAAAAATACAACCCTCACTGGGATGAAAGATCTATCAATAAAAGTCCAAAAGGCAACCGCTGCACAGTCTATATTCACTAAACATAGATTTATTACCTAATTACCCAATGAACCACATAACCAATTCAACCATATGAAAAATGATTATCCAAAAAATCTATTATTTACTTTCAAAAAAAAAATTATGATTTTTTGGAGATCAGACAGATGAGCCTTAAGCCCCCATGAACCTGCTGACTGACCTTGAATGCCAGAGAGACCCTGCGGGCCAGCATCTTCTCCTTGGCGCTCAGTAACACAGGGAATCGAACCTCCTTACCATGCTCGTCACGCTCCACCTTGCCGTCCAAAGCGGGCGACTTACGAGCCTCAGCGTGGGCATAATCTGGACCTACAGTGTACACCTATAAAAGGAGGGTAAAAAAATTGTTGATGCTTTAAAAACATTCAATTAATTTATATCATTAAAAAAAGCTCTGCTTTTATACAAATAAAACATTTGTTGAGTACAAGGCTATAGCTTTAAAGATTAAGAATGAATTAGATTAACAGATTTAAGGAACTGAAGTTATGTTTATTTCGAAATTATAAATTTGAAATTGTCTGAAATGCTGCTTAAATTTCGGGTAAACCACTTCCAGATTTACTCCACTGACCTTGACATCTGTTCCATCAGTCGGCATGAAGTCTTCGTATATATATGACCCAGATTTCCGAAGTCGACCGGTATGAGAATATACACTGCTTCTGGAACCGATCTGCAAAAGACAATCATAAAATATACCCAATATGCAATATTAAAAATCAAGTTTGTTATCAAAATCAGTTTTCATGTGTTTAAAATTAATTTAATCTTTAATGATTAAAAAGTCTGCTCCTGGACCAATAAAATAGAAATCCATTACAAACAACTCTATGTGTATATACAAACACAACTAATTCAGTGAACATTTTATTCACAATGCTCAAAATGCAATTCACTTTTATTTACTGTCATAAATCAATAAATATAGCTGTACTGGTTTTCAGTTCAAAATAGAAATGTTGATAAAATCCTGTGATAATCATCTGATTATAAAACAGACACATGTGGAGGAGTTTCCCACCTCTGTATGTCCAATATTTTTATTCAGATTAACGAAAAATAAAAACCCCTGTATATCATGAAAAAAAAAATCATATAGAATATGAATAAAAATTTCCAATACTTCAGATCAAGTATCAACAATCAACAAAAAATACATGCAGGCAATGAATCTTGACATAACATCACCCACCTCTGTTTAAAGTTACACAAAATCCAACCAAAAATAAGACTTAAGTCTGACCTCAGGGCCATAATCACACACACAAGCTCACTTTTGAACTCAGTCTCACTTTACCACTATATTTTCCTTTGGTATGAATAAGACTTAGGTTAAAAGTAAGTTTGTTTAAGTCCTATGACCCCATATCTACTGAACATTTCCCTTCTTTGTATTTTTTACTTTTTACTTTTGGAACATTTTGGAGAGATTTGAAGCTGTCCTGTATATTCTTAAAAGCTTTAGTCTATTAATTAACAATAAGGCAGGTGTTCGCTATGAAGATTTATACCGGTAACTGTTTTTTGCTTCAAATTTCCAAACCAATAATTAAGGCACATGTAACATATATCAATTAATTTTCTCCCATTCATATATACTCACACCAATTCTTCTCTACAACATTAATATTTTTTTTTTAATTATGTCTTGGTCACTAAATAAGTTAATGTTCGTTTTAAGCAGACTTCATGAAACCTCAGAGATCTGAAGACCAAGGCCTGTGAATCAGTGAGAATCAAAAATCAACAAATCTAATGGGTGTGTACATATTTTCAAGGTCAAACATCAAAATATTTTTTGTAAAAAATCTATTTTGTCTTTTAATCTTATTACTTTATGTGTAAATGAAGGAGGTCAAGTGCTTTTTAAATGCTGTTTTTGGAGAGACTGTAGGCATTCTAAATATAATTCATTAGTCAAAAATTGACAAAACTCTGATATTTGTTACTTTTATCCTTCATATTTCATAGAAAATGATTGTTTTAAACATGATTTTTCATTGTGTTTACCAAAAAATTAAGCCCCGGTACCCCCTATGAAACAAAGATATTGTTATGAAGCATCATTACAAGAGTTTATATCTTGAATTTCATAAACCTGTAGGCACCTTTCATTTACTAGATTTTGACCTTTTTAAAGGTATATCTGAGTATAAGAATGCTATGCATAATGAAAGCAACAGATATGTCCAAAATGCTATAGTTTATTCCATTGCACATGTGGCAGTCAAAACCCCAAAAACCAACTTTTATGAGAATGGGAGAGGACCAAGTGCATATGTGTGGACACAATACAAACCAAAAACAGTGTTTTAAGCAAGGATATTAACACAACTGCAACACTACATTGTATACAAATTTGCAATGCTACTGAAATATACAAAGCTAGTACTAGCAACCAAAAGTTCAGTAAACTCACAGGAAATGGTTCAGTGTCTAAATATGTCCACAGCCCATTACAGTGGAAGTTCTGAGGTGGGTGACCAAGAAGAACCTTGCAACAGGTAAACAGCCAGGTGTACAGGTGTACAGACAGACAGACAGACAGACCATCAAATATCAGAACACAGTACAGTAAAACTCGGTTATAGCGAAGTCCTACGGACCAAAAGATTTACTTCGTTATATCCGTAGTTTGTTATATCCTTATAAGTAACGAATTCCTAATGATAACTATTATGGCAAATTCACTATATACATTTCTCCTTTCACCAGATGATAATTTTTGCTTATTGGGGCATAAAATGAAAATACATTACTTTGATACTTTTAATAATTTGGATTGTGAATTGAAAAATTTACATGAAAATAAATTTATTCAAACTATAACGTTAAATGGTAGTGCAAAATTTTTAAACTGTAAAGAAATTTGTTATAAAAGTGTTAAATTTTGTTACATGTATTATTATTCACCTCTACGGGACCCAAATTCAGTTCGCTATATCCGTAAATTCGTTATATTTGAATTTGTCATAACCATAAAATTTTGCAAAGATTTGTTCAGAAATTTAGCTTGGACTTGAAAAAAAAACTTTGCTATATCCGAGAATTTGCTTTATCCGTGTTCGTACTAAATGAGTTTTACTGTACACAGTTTGCCAAGCTGACTATACTATGGTGGACTACTTATTTATTCTATGCGAGTAGAATGTATTTAGTTCCAAGATTCTGCAGTTTTGCATCAAAGCGAAGAATAATATATGAACACCAAATTTTTGTTATAATTTCATACTATATATGAATGTAGATCACAACTGACAGAAATAAAAACAAAAGTTTGAAATCCTTTAGTATTGTTTATCATGACTTCACACAAATATTAATTCAATCCCCACTCTATAAAATCCCATGTATTATGTGGAACTTTATTCAGTTATATATAACCATTGTATAATACAGAACAATAGTAAATAAATTTCATAATCAGTGTACATGTAGTGGTTTCTGAGTTCAAAATGTTGTCTTATTTTTGTCAATTGAGGTTTAAAAAGACCCTACACTCTAAATAAACATCTTAACCTTCAATCAATCAAAATCAATGCATGAAAAAAAGAGTTCATAAATAATTCACTGGAAACCAAGGATTTTTCTCTTTTATTCTAAATAGGCCTTTTGAATTGGAAAAAGTTAATCAGAATTTCAGTCGATAGGGACAGAGAAGCTTCAATGTATATATCAATAAGCTTTACAATTACTGCTGTTTTTTAAGGTCAATGCGATGATTTAGCTACCTGAGAAGTACAATATTCTTCCAGCCCAAAAGGTGAGGTAAATATAGTACAGTGTACTTTGAGGGTAGCTAAATCATTGTACTGATTGAAAAAAAATAATTGTTTTGTTATATGAATCAGTGACAAACTGATACATATTAAATTGAGAGTTATCAAGCAAGAAAACCCTCATCACCTTTATTCAGTCTGAAGTCTAAGCCGAAATATTGAGAAACACATTGACAAAAACAATGATATTGTGTATGCTTGTAATGTAATAAATCCCTATACTGTGTATGCTTGTAATGTAATAAATCCCAATACTGTGTATGCTTGTAATGTAATAAATCCCTATACTGTGTATGCTTGTAATGTAATAAATCCCTATACTGTGTATGCTTGTAATGTAATAAATCCCTATACTGTGTATGCTTGTAATGTAATAAATCCCTATACTGTGTATGCTTGTAATGTAATAAATCCCTATACTGTGTATGCTTGTAATGTAATAAATCCCTATACTGTGTATGCTTGTAATGTAAAAAATCCCTATACTGTGTATGCTTGTAATGTAATAAATCCCTATACTGTGTATGCTTGTAATGTAATAAATCCCTATACTGTGTATGCTTGTAATGTAATAAATCCCTATACTGTGTATGCTTGTAATGCCATCTTGGTGATTTCTATTGGCACTGTAAGGCAGTGAGGTGGGGAGGTACCTTTCTGAACAGCTTCTGGCTGCCCCCTCCCGCGGACTGGGGGAAGTAGATGATGATGTTATGGTCCTCCGCTGAGACAGGCTTCTCTACAAACGGTCTTTGGAATGTGTCCCCATCTACCTCTATTGCGTCATCCGAGATCACTACCTGAGCTGTAACACACAAGTGCAAGAATTGGTGTAAAAATGTAAAGTGTATAAATTAGTGTGAAGAATACTCGTAAATGATGATGAAGTGAAAAAATTAGTGTGTAAAATATTACAAACTGAATGTAATAGTGTCAAAAATAAAATAATAGTTTATAGCATTATAAATGGTACGGGTAGTAAAAATCTATAAATGAGAGAACTAGGAGGTGCAAATCTAATTTTTGATTTATTGATAAAAAAAAATGTACACTTCACTTAATTTTGTTGATATACATTCTGATTACATGGTCCATTTTTTATGTTTACAGTACATCTTTACCAAACACACCATGAAAAGTTCACAATTATTTCAATGATATAGACTGCATCACTTCACAGATCTAAAATTCAATGTCATTTTGATGCTTACATTCTGTTGTATCATCCTTTTTTCTGTTCAGTACTGTGTACCGGGGATGTAAAATGTCATTTTCAAACAATGTCTTGTATACTTCTCTCCTAAAATTTAGAGTTGAGTGCGTTTTATATCAAAGACAAACTTGCCTACAACTTATTTAGAAAGAGAAAATATCAGCAATATCAAGGACACAACAACAACAAAGAAAATATTCATATATGCACACAGTTATACATATATAATGCAAAGAAAACATAAAATTTTCCTTTTTGCACAACATCTTATTGAGTCCATTAATAATAAAATAAGTAATTGTTGCTCGGTGATATTAGAAAAGTTTTAGGACAATACATGTATTGTTAAAATGTTAATGAGTTTAACTCATGTCAAAATCTAAAAAATCATGCAGAATTATTCCTCAAACGTAGTAACAAAATATGAAAATAACTCAATTTCAACAAAAAAATCAATGGACAATTAAGTTACAATAACTTTTTCTCTATCTAGATTCCTAAGATATCTCATTGTTTTATTTTTCTCTCTCCAAATTAGTACGAGATAAAAAAGTCTGACTGCACATGTACTAAACATGTACTACAAAGATACTGTATACAGGGTCATTTTCGCCCTGTGTATTTTATACCCATTTACACTTGCAAACAGTTTTGTCTCGCCTTGAATTTGTTTAAAACGCCTTGAATTTGTTTAAAATTAAAACCTTTTCCAATTAATACAGCTATTAAATTTTTTTTTGTAATTTGCTTAGTCTTAAATTAGTCTTAAATTCTCAATTGACAATGAGAGCAAAAGGGGCAAAAATAAAACGGGAGCGAATTTTCCATGTATACAGTACGCATAAGACTACCTGTCCAGAAGTGTGTACTGAGATTCCAAGTCGTTGATCACAAAGGGCTGCCTCAGTTTGGTGTATTCAATGGCCTTGTCCAGGGGAAACCCCGCTGAGAAGAAGCTGATAAGGACGTCCACGATCGGCCATTCTTCTATCGGCTTGTTCAGAATCACGTCCTCATCAAAGATCATGGTCTGCATCTGCATGAACTTCTCCAGTCTTCCCAAGATCTCATGCATTGGCTTGGAGTTGGATTTCTTCTGCATGGCACAGACCCCCAGTACAATTTTCTTACCCCCGGGGAGTTCCTCAAACAAGTTCTCGCCCTTAGAGAAGACATGGTTGACAAGACATGAATAAAATGTGTTAAGCATGTTTGCAACAAAACTTGGGACTTCATTCATTTCAGTCTTCCTATGTACAACTGACTGCCCTAATGTGTGGTTTATTCTTATCTGCAGTACTAAATGTGTCATCATTGATTTATATCTATTTTGTATACATGTATGTTATATCAATTAAAACAGACATTACCTAATCTTAACAAATATGTAAAAATAGGGAATCTTTATCTGACCTTGTCTAACTGTGTATTCATAATACACAGCAGATAGAAATGTGTTGACAAGTGTTGTTTTAATCAAGGTCACACACGTATCTTGAAATAGGTCAATACCTCTGATTCAATAGTACATGCAAATATATGTTACAGAGTTAAATGAGAGATAAAGGGAAGGGTATATGGAAAATACTTTTGAAAAAAAATTTCTTATGCCAGTAAATTATCAAATTAATGGTGACTGGCATTTAACTCATTATAATAACATTTTATAAATTTAATATTGGTTTACACATTTCAACTTTAAAAGTCAAAATTAATCTCAATATCAAGCAATTCTATTTCACTATATCCAATTTGTTTACCATTATCTATGTACCAGATTATATAGATTCATGCAAGTATGTGCATCAATTAATGAAACTTGCATTTTTGCCAGCTGGGGAGGGAATAATCCCCGCTTAGAAAAGAGGAGTAGACAATTAGCCTCGGCTATCAAAAAGATGCTGAACACTGTGCAAATACATGTATCACTGACCTTCCCTTTGATGAGGATATCCTCACCCACAAAAAACATGGCTGTCCCATCTGTGCCAATTGGGCTCCGATTTGGACAGGGCTTAATTTCCTCCATTTCCATGGTGTGTGTATAATTTTCACTGTCTACTGCACTTTCTAAACATCAATTCCTTTGAACAAAAATAATCACATAAATAATTTTAAAATCATTCATTTATAAACATCTAGTATAACTGCTGAAAACTGATAAAAACAATCTAAAGACCTTAAAATAATTTTTTATCAACACATCAATTTTTTGTACTTCTGATTTACTTGTGAAAGGTGAAATACTTAATATAGAAATGTTTTTGTGCCAAGTGATGCTACCTGGAAAACATATATGTTACACAAGTAATTACATTGGATTACATAACTTTATCAGACTCACTACCCTAGATGGTATTATGTATATCTTCCAGAGTACATAATGAACTAAAAACTTAAGGCCAAATATATTATACAGCTCCGGAATTTCCTCTGAAAGAGAAGTTGAAGTCGCCCTGTATTTTGAGTTCTTAATCGTTTAAATTAACCCCAAAGGCAATCAAATGGTAATTAACTTTACACAGTCTTAGTTAACCCCTGTTGTGATTAATAACTCCCGATTGTCTTATCTTTAGGGGTTATAAATACGGGTGATGAAACCACATACTGTGCAACCAATGTTTATAACTTTTAGTGTTGATATTACAATTAGTTGGTAACTTGTAATTAGTTAATAATTCTGCCAAATTAATGCTAAAATAGTCATAAAACCGTTTGTTTACAGTTATATTTAAAAAAAAAAATAAGATCCTCTACATAACGGTTGTAATTGGGTCAAAGCACAATTACCATGATTACAAAACACTTCATCTCTAAAATGTATGAATACATAAAAATATTAAATTTAATAAATTGGATCTAATTTAAATTAATAATGGCACTTAACAATTTTCAGTCTAGATATATTTTTATATTATAAACTAGCTTCATTATGAATATCAGTGGGCCCCTAAAAATTATTGTGGGCTTGTATAACTTGAAAAGTTGGGAGCCCACATGGCCCCACTTGAAAATGTTATTTACAACCCTGTAATACTTGCTTTAATATACCAATACCAACATTATATACAAAATACACAAGCAACCTCAGCCTATAACTTTTGTACAAGCAAGGTATACTTAGCAGTATCATCATATCAACTGTGATATTGTACAATGATGGTTACTATAATATAATTTGTTCAAAATTCTTTGTCCTAAGAAATAAGTTAATACTTGCTTACTTTAACCAGACTATATAACAAAACCTATGATTTCTGATGCATGCACTTTATACTCACATGAAAGGAAATATACAATATCAGGATTATAGGATTTTCGTACAACTACGCACATGCGTCATTTTATGAAAATTAATACCTTCTAACGAACCAAATCAAACACAGTTAATTTCCACCAAGGTGTGCAAACTTCTCACAGATACATTAGAAGACATTTTGAACGACCAAGATAAATCCGGGTTTATGTGGTATGAGCAGCGGGTCGCTCGACCTTAAAACGTTCTTATAGCAGTTAAGACGGACTGGGTTAGCTCAAGCAAGCTTCAAAATAGAAGCAATTTTAATTTACATTAGGCAAACGGCTTACCTGTTTAGCTGGCTTTCTGTCACTGCCTTATGGCAGAGACACTGTTTGGATTATCAAGATTTCAAACCATCTTTCATGTTTTGTCCGCTAAAACTATGTTTTTGTTTACGAAAGTCGAACTGATTCTGCTTCGAGCTAACGGAAATCCATCTCACAGAACACCGATCCCGACTGAAATTCGAGGTCCACCGACACCTGAGTTTTTATCAATCAGTCGCTGAATAAGTCAAATATCGAAAAATTCTACTCCTACTATATAATATGTAAACGGTGTGACCGTTGGACCGAGCGCAGATTTAACACAGTCAGAGTGCAGTTTGATTTTTGTATAATAAAATCTACGTAAAACGCAAAAAGTAGGATCCGCCAGCATGGTTGCCTACTCAAATCATTCGTCAAAGTTAAACTAAATGTCGCGTGATCAGTCTACATTATGACGTCATATTTCAGACGTAAAACATTTAACGAGGCCGGGTCTAATTTTTTCTGCCCTAGATTTTTTAATGAAATTTTTTACATGAATTTCTACTGATATAATTATTATTTTAAGAAAAAAAAATAAGACATTTACCACACCGTTTGTTCAAGGGGTCATCTCAAAGTTTGTTAATCTTTAACATGGGACCCTATGGGATTTTGCCTGAAATGTATCAATTTTGCACATTTTTTACATTTTTTTTAAACTTCTGCCTAGGGATTTCTTTTTCTGTTTTACATATTAAAGTTATTGCTTAAAGACATCAAATGGTCAAATAAAAAAAATCTTTTACCTCCTGGTTTGATCCAGGGGTCTTATCAAAGTTGTTTTTTGTATGCCCAATTTCCCAGTGTGCCAGATAATGGCTATTTTTTTTATTTGACAACGACGGAAATGGTGATCTTTATAGTATTATTAAAACATTCAGACACATATAAGTACTAAATAAATATATAACATCGCATATCAAGGGTCATTAATATAAAATACATGGTTACTGTCTTGAAATATAGAAATCAAGCTATATTTAGGCGGGTAAAGAAAACGTGACAGAGGGCTATGCTTGCTGAACCCTCTTCACGTTTTCGAACCGAGCCCAAATATAGCTTATACTTCGAGACATTTATGTTTATTCCACAATATAATATCAATTTTACGCATCAATCGAGCTATTTTCAACAAATTTCCCTGAATATTTGCAGTTGAAACTATTACGCCATGGCGTCAACAAAGCAAAACGATGACGTCACAATACAAATGAAACGCTGCGCGAAAGCGTGCGTACTCGTTCTGTACTCGGCCTCGTTAAGTTTTGTCTTCGTAAATAGCCGAAGAGAGTTACGTGATTCCGATTTTTTTTATTTCTTCTTTCATTGTTCATCAATTTAATTCATATGAATGCCAATGTAATAAAATTGAATACTTTATTCAGAATCTAAAAGATTAGTTTCTTGACGTTAATGTTTTTATTTTCCATCTGATAATTTGATAAGACATACATAGGACAAGTCGTGTTTCTTGATTCAAGCACTATTGAAACTTATCTGGTTTCTTTTTAATTTCTTTTAATTCAAATTACCTTCTTTTGAAACACTGGAACTTATTTAATCGAGTTTAGGGGCAATAAACATCGATAAGTACCAGTCAATCAATGATCGAACTACCTTTTTAAAAACAAAATGGCTGCCAATATGGCGGCGCCCATGGCTGGAAGAAAAATTTTTTGGCCTTAGTACCCCTGATTCAACCTTCATTTTTCACTGATTTTCTTACATATACGTGTTACCATTAATCCTCGCTTCGCGAGGCGGGCTTCGCCCGCCTCTCGCTGCGCTCGGTATAAATACACATTGTGTATTTATATATAGAGGAGGTAGAATTTCTTTATATTAGACTTATTGAGCGACTGATTGATAAAAAAATATATTTAGGTGCCCGTGCTGTAACAAAACTCATCGATTGCTTATTTTTTCAGTAAATTTCTTATTTACTAGTTGCTGTTTGCTCTTCGCAGTCAAATTGGTGTGTGAGAGAAAATTAATTGATTACTTATGCATGTTCCTGTTCACCAAAATTTAAAGAATTTAAGGACTTGTCATTTCTTCCCCCTACTGAAAAAAAGACCTTTGAAGAGCATTGGATGGTACGAATTGCAGTCAAAACATCTTTTTTTTCTCTAAGATGTCAATCATATTCATTGAAGGTTATAAATAATTTTATTGCCCCCTCCCATTTTTTTAGTCAAAATCCTTCACCGAATCCACTAGTCAAAAAGCATGTGTTGAACAAACTTTCAGTAGAAGTATCATTTATTTAGCATAACATTTGTCTATTTATGCCCACAATTAGGAATATGAAGCAAAGGAAGATCTATGATACTAATTTATGTGAGATCGACAGATTGGGATATCGATGTAAATGAAAGTACTCAATACAATCAGCGTTTTATAGGCCTAACTTTCAAATCGCACAGAATTGAAAAAAAATTACAGCAAATTAAAAGTGTGGGGGGGGGGGGAGACTTATCAGAAATTTTGACGAGCAAAAAAATAAGGATTGTAGTTATGGTAATTAGTGTCTAACTTTGCAAAAAGTGGGGGAGGCTTTTCTTTCAGACTGGGAGCTACAGGCATATAGCTCTCTCTCTCTCTCTCTCTCTCTCTCTCTCTCTCTCTCTCGATGGATGGATGGATGGATGGATGGATGGATGGATGGATGGATGTTGATTGATAGATGGAGGGATCGATCAATGGACAGACAGACTGATTAGATAGATAGATAGATAGATAGATAGATAGATAGATAGATAGATAGATAGATAGATAGATAGATAGATAGATGCACGTAGAATCAGGGGGCCATGGGCCCCCTCTCCCCCCCCCCCCCCCCCAAAAAAAAAACTTTTTAGCGCAGCAAAGATTTTTCTTAAATTTACATACAAAAAAGTTAAAGGTGTAACCCCCCCACGGATTAGGATTTTGAGAATTTTGGAAAGTAATTTTTTTTTGGGGGGGGGGGGGGGGCTTGTCAAGATTTTTTGGATGAGTCTGCCCCCCTTTCCAAAACGATGCTACGTGCCTGAGATAGATGAAAATATAAGAAAAAGGAAAGAAAATTATTATGCTGAATTTGATTTTTTATTTCGAAGAATATATAGAGCTTCATCATGCCCTTAAAGATTTTTTTTCATTTTTTTTACGAAATTTGACGGCAGACAAGTGAATCTTAACATTTCATTTCAATAATGACGTTTAATATGCATAATTGTGCAAACTTAGCAACCAAGGTAAACTTTATATTTATAAACATGATATCATATGACAAAGTGAAACAGAAAGTTTTATAAATATATACATTTTGGTGACGGTATGCACAAATCATTTTCTTGCACTGTGTATTTAATCTATAAAAATCAGGTAACTCATATATGTAACATATTGGCATGAAAACTTCGATTTGAACCCAGTAAACTATGTAAGTCTATATTTAGATAATGAAAGGGTCCAAATTTAAATCAAAATGTAACCCACATTTATAGGAATACACCGTGTGTATATATACAGGCATGACGTAAACTGTATAGAACGAAAGTGAGAAAAAAAAATTCCGCGGTCATTGGTAAAACCACCTTAATACATTTATCAGGTAGACGAGTAACAGGTATAGGTATGATTTAGTTCTTTTGCTTGTCGACATTCTTGTATACTTTCTGTTTGGCTGTGTCTATCACTTGAAGACATTCATTATATCGCGAGAGCTAGATTAATAATGCACTGGACTGGACAATACACAAGCGGTGGTGATTTTTAGAATGTGTGTTTAATAAGACTTTTAACTAACCGTGGATTTTATTCCCCCCAACTTTCGTATTTGGTAAGTGGATATTTGCTCATTGAAAATAATAAACAATGTCAAAATGTACAAGATGTAAAGCGTGGCCAAAAAAATAAATTGATAAAAAAAAACAAGCAAACATTGATGATCATTCAGGCATTGTAAGACATAAGTGGGAATGGTTCATTTTACGGCCACATAAAAATGATGAACAATATACAAGACCAATTTATTTAATTGCAGATTTAATAATAAAAGTTGCCCACCGGGGGTAAATTGTGACAAAGGTGAATGATTTTAAAGTGTTTACTTGTAGGTACAAAGTTTTGATTTGAGAGCCAGCAATGGGGTGTACCCAGTCATCTAACAAATACACCGAGGATGGAGACCTCCCCCTCCCCCCACCCCGACCCCCGAGGAAACTTAAGAGGGACCTGGTGAAACGAGAAGATCAGTTTAAAGCGATTGACGAATACGCTTTAAAGGTGAGACATATGCATTTTTAACGTGTCAAGGAAGTTGATATATAGAGCAGTCATGGGACCTTACTCAGGTGTATTGCATAACCTTATCTAAAGCTTTGTTTACTGCATCGTGATATTTTGAATTCATGCGACAGCAACTCTCCCCCCCCTTTTTTTTTCTCCCACCCCTATCTTCTTATCTGACCGGGGAAAAAAGGTACAGCTTTTGAAAAGAATTTCCCCTCCTCTTAATCATTTTGTCGTTGCTGCCTACTAGTATTGTGTTACGTGAAGTTTCGTTACCACCACACCTACATCCCTCACCATGCCCCTTAAAATTCCTTTTGACCAAGACTGATAATCAGTCGGCGTACAGCGCCCATAGTAAACAGTATTTAGTGTCTTGCTACACAGACGACACAACAAACAGCTTATATTTGATTTTTATGTCTACAGACACCTAGATCCGCCGAGCTCTCTGTGACCACACTGTCCGCCCATCTCGTTAACGGAGCCAAATCAGACTTGGAGAGGATCCGCGCCTTCTACCGATGGATCACACATAACATCAGGTTTCACTTACTTGAATTATTTGGATTAGTCATACTGATAGATCTGTAGACTTTGTGCACATAAAAATAGAGTCTGTTGCCAAGCAGGCTGTTTGATTCTACGATAATACAATTAATACTTATCCACTAAGTATATAGTAGTTGAAAAATGCACATGAGAAGTAACAACATGTGTGAATATGATGTATATTAGAGACCAGAGTCTGACGAAAAAAAGTAGCCTACATGTACTTTCATCAAGGACTTACTCCCCCATTATAATCTATCCAAATTTGAAGTATTCACTGCCAAGTACAAAGTAATCTCTACAGCTTGTACTTGTTACATCATCAATGACAGACTTTTAATTGACTTTTGCGTATTTAGAAGTCTTTTCTTTTTATATCATCCCTCGGTTATGGTACGACTAGTATTATTTTCAATGTTTAGTTTAGTTAAAAAACTTTATTTATTCCTTACGCCAAATGGCTCATCAGCTATAAAGAATACATAATACAGTCAAACTTCGTTATCTCGAACTAGATGGTTCGAGATATCTGAGTATTCGAGATATGGAGGGTAAAATACCTAAAAAATAAGTGGTTGGGACTCAAAAATCACTTCATTGTAATCGAGATATCGGTGTTCGAGATATCGAAGTTCAACTGTATATACACAATATAAGAAAAACATGTAGCAATACTACTACATACACACTGTGAAATGTGCTGTAACACAATACAATACATTCTATACATAGATGCATATAGAATGCATATGTATATACACATGATATAGGGATGCATCATTATCTAATCTGAATGCAGGCACGTAGCATCGGGGGGGGGGGGGGGGCACTTTTTCTTGCAGCAAACATCTCTCTTGAATTTAAAAAAATTGAATTTATTTAATTTCAACATTTCTTTATTTCAAAATGGAGTTGCCCACCCCCACACTTTTTTCGGGAGATATAAAAAAATCGAAGTGAAAATAACGAAGTAAACATTGAAATCGAAAGTAAAACTAACTTCCAGCCCTTTCCAACGAATTAGGATTTTCAAGACTGCGAATACCCTTATTACATTTTTACATATTTTTTCCCATGTTTTTTAACAAGTCTGCCTCCCCCCACCCCCCCCCCCCCCCACCCCATTCCTTTATAAAACGATGCTAAGTGCCTGGAATGATCGACATACTACTACTACTACTACTACAGTAAAATATACTATCTGTGTTTATATACACCCAAACTAAATGTATTCGCATCACACCTGTGAAAACAAACTCAGGTGCATTTATAATTTTGACTACACAACACACAAGGAAGTCTATGCACATTCCGTACTTGTAGGGAAAGTATGTTTAAGTTTTACAGATGTGCTTGTACTTTAAGGTCGTATGGGGCACCTGTCGATATTAATGTGGATACCTGTCGATATTAATGTGGATAAAATACATTATATTCAAAATGCTCTCACCGATTTTGAAGAATATTTGACCAAAAAATATGTTTTAAAAATTTTGTTGAAAGATGAAAATCATAACAGCCTCAGCAGGATACGAACTCGTGACTTACAAGTCCGTAGCTAACCCTCTACCCCACTGCGCTAGGTTGTTAGGTAACAGTATTGGGAAAGAAATGATTCATAAAATTATATTAGACTTTATTGTTTGTTTCAAACGGAAGTACGTCACAACATGGAGGTGCTCTATAACACTTTAAAATAACCTTGACATCGAGAGCGTACAACGAAGTCGAACAAAATCCGTGCAACTACTAGTATACAACAAATATATAAAAGAATTTAGCTTTCATTATATAAAGGCTAAATTGTAAATCAAAGTTACTACATGAGACTTTTTTGTCTCTGTTTCACAAATATTTCAACTTTAGTAGATAAACTTTGCATAATCATTGCTGCATAAACTCAGGCACGTAGCATCGTTTTTGAAAAGGGGGGGGGGGGGGGGGGGGCAGGCACATTCAAAAAATCTTGACAGCAAAAAAAAAAAGAAAGAAAAAAGGAAATTTCAACTTTTCCAAAATCTTCAAAATCCTAATCCCGGGGGGGGGGGGGGGGGGGGGGGATATATTACTTCAATTTCACTCCTCATTTACTTATTTCATATCCATATTTTTTACATACTCCCAAAAAAGTGGGGGGGGGGGGCAACTCTATGATAATTCTATTTTTTATATGTAAATTTTACAAAATTTGTTGCTGCAAGAAAAAGTGGGGGGGGGGGGGGGGGGCAGGCCCCCCCCTGCCCCCCCCCCCCCCCCCCCCCCCCCCCCCCCGATCGCTACGTGCCTGAAACTTGTGAACTTGCATTGCATGCATCTTCAAAATCCTAATCCCGGGGGGGGGATATATTACTTCAATTTCACTCCTCATTTACTTATTTCATATCCATATTTTTTACATACTCCCAAAAAAGTGGGGGGGGGGGGCAACTCTATGATAATTCTATTTTTATATGTAAATTTTACAAAATTTGGAGAACCAACTAAACTGCTCACACACACATACGTATAGACGTACTAACACATCACTAAGACCTCAATATTTTTATGTCATTCTACTTATGAACTTGTGAAACTGTCGAATAATACATGTATACTATTTTATAAGTGCTTCTCTAACATTTGTCAAGGTACGACACTCGATCAGACTTTCATGACAGAAATATCGACACCAGCGGAGCAAGCAGTATTGCGCATGCGTAGTACTGTGTGCATTGGATATGCAAACTTATTTGCAGAGCTGTGCAGGTATGAGCAAACAGTAACCTTGTTGTAGATTACTCTTGATTTTAAAGTTTATAACTATCTTTTTTGCAGTACAGTTTTCTTGTTTGTTTTTCTTTTTTTGTGTAATCTAAATCTTATATCTTCGTTTCAGAGAATGTAAAAATTCCCGTGAAAATCGTTTCCGGATACTCTAAATCATTCAATTACGACCCAGAGAGAGTTTTTACGACCAGCGAAACTCCTGAACATGCGTGGAACGCGGTGTATATCCATGGAAATTGGCAGTTTGTGGAATGCACTTGGGGAGCTGGGTCCATCGATGAACGGGGAGCTTTCATCAAAAACTTCTCCGATTTTCACTTTTTGACAAAACCAAGCCATTTCATAGTTACACATTTTCCATACATGGACAATGATATGTCTAAAAGTCAACCCTGGCAACTGCTCCCAAACCCTCTATCGCTCGAAACGTTTAGCAAACGACTAAAGGGTTTTTCACAAATGTACGTTTGGAACCTAAAGCCCATATCTCATCCCGACGGAGTCGTCACGTTCTCAAGGAAACTGGATCTCACCATTCAGTACCCCTCCTCGTACTTTTTCGTAGTTGCCAGATTATCCAAGAAATTTCGACTCGCAATTTTGATCAGTATGTTACTTGTCGAAAACTTGAGTGGCAACAAAATAAGAATCAGGGTCACTCCATCCGAAAAGGGAACTTACACTTTGAAACTGTTTGGTCGAACTGATCCAGCCATTGAAGAGCTCACTGCTCTAACAAATTATGTTTTGAAATGCGAAGAAGTAGACTCTGAAGTGTTCGCTTTCCCCAGTCACCAAGGTCCCTTTGGTTCTTACCATGATTACACCGAGGCCGGTTTCCATAGTTCTGCTGGTAAGAAAGCTTTTCTACAAAGCAAGAGCGGAAAGGTCGACTTCTCCATCAAAACTACGAAAATTGTGGATGCAGTAGCCAAGCTGGAGCACGCCGACCAAAAATTTGAACTTGTCTGATAATTACACGTTACTTGAACGAGAGAAGGGACAGCTACACTTGAAAGCAAAGTTCCCTTCCAAAGGATATTACAAGCTGAGTGTATTCACCAAAAATGATAACGCAGAAACTTTTTCACCCAGAATAGCATACTTAGTTTTCTGTGGCGAAGATTATCCAAAGAGTGAACCATTCCCGAAAACTTTCCCGCAGACGACCCCAGTTTGAATGTCGTCTGCTGTCCCCTGCCACGTGCGAGGTCAAAGCGCATGAGCAAATACAGATCCGGTTTTCCTCTCCAAAAATAGTCCAGGCTTTGCTTCACGAGACTCCAATGGAGAAATCGGGAAACGTATGGGAGGGCAAGATGAAGACGTCATCTCCCGGGGAGCGGATTCGAGTTTCTGCCAGCGACCAAAAGGGTTCGGGGTATTGGAGAATATACGAGTTCAATGTTATGTGAAGAAAAAAAATTTTGTCAATCAAAGGCTCGCCGTTTAAAGGGGCATGGTCACGATTTTGGCATTTTATTTTTCTGTTTTTATTATTTAAAATGCTTTATGAATGCATTTCTGATGATCAAATGAAATTTGGGTGCCCGTCGATGAGTTTTAAGCAAGATACAGGGCTCACAATTCTTCGTCATGTAAACAAAGCTCGTGTCCTGTTTTTGTTTACATAGGTTCAATATAGCAGTAAAAATCTTTTTCAAGCTGATTTGTCTATACTCTTTTTCATTTTAAACATAAATAAACAGTTCCTAACGATTAACACATTCAATTTTAGGTCTAAAACTGGAATTTTCACTTCAACATTCAAAATGTAAACAAAAGCTTTCTTTACATAGCGAGTAATTGTAAGCTCTGTAACTCTCTTATAACTCAACAAATGACACTCAAATTTTGGCTGCCTATTAAAAATGCCTTACTGAAGCATTATAAACATTTACATCGAAAAAATAATTTTTGACCAAATCGTGACCTTTAATTACTTTAATTACTTTAATTCTTTTTTTTTTTTTGATTTGTGTAAAGGAGGTATTGAATTTCCATGTACTCAAAATTGCTTCAACGCATAATGCACCGGGTTTAAGTTCGGACGAATAATTATTATTATTTACTTTGCTGAATGATATTTCATATTTGCAATGTATGTGAGCAAATGATGCAGTTTACAAGAAATCAGATGATATTTTTGGCATTAAATTCTCTTAGTCATAGACAAGTCTTTAGTGACTTACCCGTGATTACAAATATGTATTTAAAATGCATGTTCATCATTATGTAATCTTGAGCAAATTGATCTTGTTTATGTCTCAGATTTAACAATGGTGCTTACGAAGTCTTCCAATGATAATTCTAACAATTTTTACATGAAATTGTATTTCACTATAGTAGTAGTTAATTTTAGCAATTGTGTACATCACATGCACAGGGCATAATATTTTTTCTATGAATATTGTTGAAATGTTTCAGCCAATGCTAGTTATAGCGGGAGTTAGCTGCTCCATGTATGTTTAACTTGTCATGTTATATACATGTATGTATGGGTAACTATATATGGACTGCACATGTACAATGTATGTGCAATTTGCATCGAAAAATATGATATGCATGAGGAGTTTTATTAGACTCCAGTGTATTATATTTTTTAAGTCAGAGTTGAATTCCGTTTTTAGATCGAATCTCTCATGCTCAAGCATTACTAACTATATATACATGTACAATATACATTATATGAAAATGTAATTCATAACAAACATTCCTACTTCTGTGATATCTACAATGAACTTAATTATATTGCTTATATAAAGTAGTTTCCTACACATTGGCTTGATATCATTTTTTAATCCTTTCTTGATTTGTGTGAATACATACAATAAATAAAGGAGAATTTATGATTTAGATTTTGGATAATACCGGTACATTCCTTTGACGACGGATTAGGACAATGATGGAATAATAAAGCTTTAAAATACAGGTTTTTTCTCAACCGTCTTAAAAAGACACATACTAAATTTCACACGCGCAGACCTTGAAAGGAGTTGGTGGGTACGGGACTACTACAACCCCCCCCCCCCCCGGAAAATTCATAAAGTAAAATTGAAAATAGGTCTCTGATCAACCGGAAACAATGTTTAGATCCGCGCATGTTTCATAACCTGTGTTCGACAGAAATCTTTTATCTTCTTTTCTCAGCATGAGATTTATATCACAAAATCATATACTTTTGGAAAAACGATATTTTCATAATTTCATGTTTAAAAAAACTAATTTTATTTCTTTAGAAAAGAAGTGCAACTTCTAAAACATATAAACCCCAAATGAAATCGATTCAATAAAGTACATATGTAATTTTGAATAAAAGTTCACGTAGTTAAATCACATTTTTTGGGAAACACTGCTATCGTTTTTAACCAGGTTTTCCGGAGGAAAAATCTGGTTACTGAAATGGTGAAAAATGGCAGGCGGGCGAGCGGCTGCCAAAAGAATACCCATATTGCACGGAAAACTCCTCCTATAGTTTTTAAGTTAGGTACATGTAGTTCAATTGTACATATATCAGAAGTGTACGTATTGCTAAGATTTTGATTTCTGATAATTAGTGAAAAAAAACACCAGCTGTTGAACTTAGTCATTTGTTGGCAAAATATTAGATATACGGTACCCTTATTGTACGGAAAACTCCTCCTACAGTTTTCAAGATAGGAAGTTGTTGTTTTGCAGATCAGTTGTACATATATCAGAGGTGTGCATATAACTAGGATTTTGATTTCTAATTATTTATGAAAATACTAGTTGTTGAACTTAATCACTTTTTGGCAAAATATTGGATATAGGGTACCCTTATTGTACGGATAACTCCTCCTAAAGTTTCAAGATAGGAAGTTGTTGTTTTGCAGATCAATTGTACATATATCAGAGGTGTGCATATTACTTGGATTTTGATTTTGATAATTAATGAAAAAATATCAGCTGTTGAACTGAGTTATTTTCTCGCAGAATATTGCAATAAGGGTACAATGTACTTCATTTCTCAGAGTAGGCAGTGTTTATCAATTAAGAAATGACATGGATTATGGATACAGTTCACATAAAAGAAAACCCGGTTTGCCGTCACGTGACAGCTTTTCACTTGTTACTTCATTTATTTGTTTTGTGTTTAAAAACAAAGAATTGAAGTCTTTGTTTCCAAAATATATTTTAAACTTGAAAATTATTTTCTTTTCAAACAAGGAGTCAAACACACAATTAAGTTGCAATGTTATTAATGCAATATCATTAACACAGTGTCTCTTGTAGTTCTGTGATTTTCAAACATCACTTTAAAACAGAGTATGCAAAGTATTTATGATGACGTCATCCGCCATCCGAGTTGTAAACATCACAGCAATCGCAACTTCTCGGGCCTTTCCGGCAAGCTCGGAAAAACACCTCGAATGTATTAGGGAAAAGCCTACCAATTATTTTCCCTTAGAACTCCATACAAATGTTATGACCTCTCAGTACTTTACTATAATAGTTTCAGTCAAATCTTTGGTGTCATTTGAAACTTCAATTCAAGACCTTTCAGGAAATGACAAAAAAAATATAGGGTCCCGTGGCGTTTATAGGTCAAATTTGCAGTTGTTTACAACTTACAGCGATCGGCAGTAAATGTCACTCTTCATAAAAAATCAACCCCCACCCCTACAATTTTTCCTAGTGTTGCTATATTCTTTAAAAATATTCCCCCATTCCATCATTTATTTTAAAAACTAATAATTTTACTACAAAATGAGAATTGTCACATACCTGAATTCAGCCAATCGCCTAACGCCTACCCATTCATTCCTTATTACAACGTTCTATAACTTTTTCTCTGATGTAAACATCCGGGGGTTTGGTACTCTCATTCCATTAACATCACCGGATGTTAGAATTTTATACAAAATGGAGTCGCTTCCCGTTAAAATAAGTATTTGCTAGACAGTCTTGTATGTCGCTTCTGTGTTATATTTTAGTGTATATCGTTTACTTTAATGAAGTATAGCTCACATCTCAACAGATTGTAAAATGTGTTGCATTTATATCAAGTTTTATAAAAAGGGGGGTTGTCATGGACGCCTAGGTAATACATTCGAGGTGTTTTTCCGAGCTTGCCGGAAAGGCCCGAGAAGTTGCGATTGACATCACAGGTGTCTTCATTTCCTTTTGAAAAAAAAACAACAACACATATATATCAACAAGAACTGCTTTGATTTTCAAATATAAGATCCTGTGTAAGTAAAATAAAATATTACAATATTATATAGATTTACTTGTAGTTCTCGATTTTGGAGACTGCAGTGCTGTGATAATTTATCAAATGAGATACGAAGAAAAACATCTTAATCCTAGAGTCATAAAAAAAACAATCCACTACATTAGTGAATCCATAACTTTTATTTTAAAATGTGACCACACCAACATACAACTCTGCTTGAATATTACTTATCATATTTTCTTTCAAAAATGATACTTATTATTGATAACAATATTCAAAAAATTGAATAAAATTAAACTAATTCCATTACCTACATATGTAATGAAAGTAAACTAAATACAACAAAAAATATTTTATGTGCACATGTGCATTTAAACAATTTAAAATAAACATATCTAAGATTTTACTTCAATTCGAGTATTCAGGGTGAAGAAATATTTCGTATTCACTCACATTTTCGAGGAAACATTTACTAAACAAACACTACCAGTATTTTTTTTTTTGTTC